>NW_016107403.1:4862727-4893695 GCF_001604975.1 Cebus imitator
TCAGAGGTTGAAGATCAACTCAATGAAATAAAACGAGAAGGCAAGATTAGAGAAAAAAGGGTAAAAAGGAATGAACAAAGTCTCCAAGAAATGTGGGACTATGTGAAAAAAAAAACTATGGCCCTATGGCTGATAGCATACTCAAGGCATGGCTGTTCACTCTAACCACTTCTATTTGATATTGTACAATAAAGCAAGAATAATAAATAAATGATACTCAGATTGTCTCATTTATAGACAACATGATTATATAGAAAACCATAAGGACTATATAAAACTACTAAAGTCAGCAAGCATATTTAGCAAGATTGTAATATATAGGGTTAATAATCAAAATACAGTTACATCCCGCTATTTTATCAACAAATAATTTAAAATAAAATAATTCCAGTTATGATAGCCTAAAAATAAAAAACTTAGAAATAAAATTAAAATATATGCAAAAACTATACATTGAAAGTAATAAACTAGAAGCCATGTGTGGTGGCTTATGTCTCTAATCTCAGCACTTTGGGAGGCCAAAGCATATGGATCACAAGAGATCAAGAGTTCAAGACCAGCCTGACTAACATGGTAAAACCTTGTCTCTACTAAAAATACAAAAATTAGCAGGCCATGTTGGCACACGCCTGTAGTTCCAGCTACCAGGGAAGATGAGGCACGAGAATCGCTTTAACCTGGGAAGCAAAGGTTGCAGTGAGCCAAGATCAGGCCACCGCACTCCATTCTGGGTGACAGAGCAAGACTTTGTCTCAAAAAAAGAAAAAGAAAAAAATAAACTATGTCACAAGGAAAAAAAGCAATTAAATAACACCTAATGTTTATAGACTGGTAGATTTAGTTCTGTCAAGATGGGCAATTCTTCTGTGATAGTTAATTTTTTGTGTCAGCTTGACTGGGATAAGAGATGACCAGACAGTTCATAAAACCTTCTATCTGTGTGCATCTCTGAGGATGGTTCTGGGAGATTAGCGTTTGCATTGGTAGACCAAATAAAGAAGACTGCCCTCACCAATGTGTGCTAGCATCATCCAATCTGTTGAGAGCCCAAGTAAAACAAAAAGACAGAAGGGGTACACATTCACTCTCTCTCTCTGTTTGAGCTAGGATGTCTGTCTTCTCCTGCCCTCTTGCTTCTCAGGGCTCTGAACTCAAATTTAGTTATATGAATTATACAGCTGACTTTCCTGGGTCTCCAGAAATAGACCCACACTTATATGGCCTATTGACTTACAACAAAGATGGCAAAGTAATTTAATTGAGAAAAGATCAAAAGATTAAATACTGCTGGAACAACTGGATATATGTATGGAAAAACATGAACTTCAACCCTCACCTCAGGCTGTACACAAAAGTTAACTTGAAATAGATTATACAAAAGGTAAAAGGTAAATCTGATAAAGTTTCAAAATAAAACATTAGGTTAGATCTGGATTTCTAAAACAGGAAAAAACAGCACAGACTATAAAAATAAATTTATAAAACATTATATCATGACTAAAAATGTTTGCTTTCTGAATGACAGTTAAGAAACTAAATAGTTTCAACTAAATTTTTAGTTAACAACTAAATTTTTTAAGTTGGTAAAAGATTTATACAGATAGTATTAAAAAGAACATATGTAAATTAGTAATAATTATATGAAAAGATATTAACATCACTAGGCTTGAGAGAGATGCAAATTAAAACCACACTAAGGTAAAGTTACACACCCACAAGAGCAACCAAAGTTAAGTAAGCTGACTATACAATTTTGAGAAAGTTGCAGAGTAACTAGAATTCTCATACATTGCTAAGGCGAAAGTAAAATTGTACAGCCACTTTAGAAAATAATATAGCAATATCTTATAAAGTTAAACAAATATCTTTATCCACAGACATTTCATTCCTACATGTACATTCAAGATAAGTAAAAACATAACTCTACCCAAAGATGTGTACAACAATATTCATGTCAGTGTTAATTATAATAGATACAACTCAAATACCATCAAATAGTCATCTAAAGTGAACCATTACCCTGTGGCAGAAATAATTACTAATACGTGCAGCACCATACCTCAATCTGAAAGTCATTATGCTAATTATAAATCAAACACAAAATAATATATGCCATATGAATCAATTTATGTAAAATTATAGAAAAGGTGAAATGATGGTGACAGAAATAAAATCAGTGTGTTCCTGTACCTGAGAATGGGAAAGGAAATCAATAGCAAAGGAGCATAGACGAAGTATCTGAAGTGAAGAAATTGATCTGTATATTAACCATGTTGTTTGTACAGGTTTGTATACAGTTACCAAAATTCATCAAACTGTGTACTTAAACAGATGAATTTTATTGTAATTAAATAATACCTTAATAAACATTAATGTTTTAAAAATGTAAAGAAAGAACCCAATATCACATCCTTGAGAGAATGACAGAGATTAGTGCAATCTTAAAGACACAAATATCACTAAAGCAGTGTTTCCCAACATTTCTCTATTTAATTCAAAAGTCTGGCCTTTTCTCCAGACTAAAAATAGATACTGGCATATGACAGTTGACTCCTGCAAACTTAACTAAGTGATAGTCCAATTTGCAGTTACAGTCTCAAATATGATACCCTGTGAAAATAGATTAACATAGGTTCAGCTGCATGGTATGTGGTTTGGGGTGAATGAATTTCTTTCTATCTCTGTCAGGAATTAAGATCAGAAGCAGTTCACATTTATATGGTATAAATAATAGTATACATTTACTGTTCATCCCAGTGATAGTAATTCTTCCACTCTCCATCCTAATAGAGCTCAAAGGAACTTGGGTCATCTAGACATTTCACAGAAACGATTAATTAGTCTACTGTATAAAGTGTCACATAAATTGAACCAGAGGAACTAAAAGTGGCAAGTACATTGGATGACTTGTTAAGACAAGTCATTCGAGAAAATGAAATATAAAAATAATGAAGTTTTGGGGGCTCATGACATTAGTCATGTGTGATTATTCCATGGTCTGTGTCATGATGAAACATTCCTACAAATATATAAAAATTTATCTGATTTTATACTTCCCTCTAATAAGAAACACAAGCTTAAAATAACTCTTTTGGTCCTGGAAATAGAATATTTTACTCTTGGGATTTTACTCTAAGCTATTTATCTAGTAATAAGGAAAACTTCTAGCTTGGAGTGGAGCCCAAAGCTAAACTAGATCTACAGAGAACCTAGAGAGAAACAACGTGCTGTAATACAGTCCAAAACCTTGATCCATATGAACTGACAGATCTTATCATATTAGAGGTAGGGGTGGTAGGAAAACATCCGTAGTGGAATTTATTGCAAATCCCAAAAAAAGAATAAAAATATAGATCCCTAGGGCTCTGGAGCAAGGTCATTTCATCTGCAGTATTTAACTCTGGACCAATCAAAACAGCATCTAGCACTGTATCTGGCTTCATAAAGATGAAACAAACTAACCATGAAACCTCAAATGACCATGTGGCTAAATCTGCCATTCATGAGCGTACGTTTGAAAAGACCCAGCATCATTCCGTAATAGAATAGAAGACACATCCAGAATTTGACATGAGTAGTGTAAGAAGACACAGATAAACTGTACAAGCAAATGGCTTAGAAACTTTTAATCCACTAATGCATTATTACCTTTTCTTTAGCCCTGAAGACTTGGCACAGTGTTCTTAAGAAAAATGTATACTGCCATACTTATGGAAATGTACAAAAAGTAGGAAGATACTTGGTTTTGGGCCATAATCCCAAAAACACAGTCCAAATGGCATAATTTAGTATAATGTCAAAATCCTGAAAGTCTAAAATCTTGAAAATAAAAATCTGAAAGATCAAAATCCTGAAAATATAATTCTGAAAATAATAATTTCTGAAACACATTTCAATACATTAATTTGCATTCTAAATGGGGATTTATTTGTTAAACATACAAAAACACAACAGAATGCTTCATAGACCACTTTACAGAATAAAATAAGAAATAATAACATATATGTTATTTTTGGAAGCATAAACACTCAGGTATACTAATGATAGTTGCATTGGTATAACAGTTATGAGCTGATGAAAATGTTAGAAAGAAATAAGCCAAATAATGAAAAGTATAAATACATGTCAATGTAGTTGGTAATTGCATGCACCTAGCTTATAACTATCCATGATCCCTGAAATATTGTAATAGACAAGTCTTTAGGCAAGATGGATCAAAAGCTATGGTGGGTCGCCACCACAAATATGCAGTCACTAAAAGAGCTGAGCTCTTTAGAAATTTTATCTTTCACAAATCCAGATGTGCAAAAAGGATATTTCCATATATTGAGGAAGTTTCAACATTTTTATATACATGCATAATGCTTATATAAAAAGTCAATGTTCTGATAATATGCTTTCATTGAGTTAAATTTGCAAAGAATACATTGAAATAATTAAGAGTCCTCTAAAAGTCTTTACATCATTTATACCTTCAGTACTGAAAATGGTACAAAGATGAAATACATAGCATGGGTAATTATTTTTTTCATGCTAACAATTTAAAACAGTAAAAATTTTAAAATAGAGAAGAAAGGGAAAAATGTGAAAAAAAAAACCCAGAAAAACTAATGGGAATTTCAACATATATATATTTTAAAAATGTATTTTAGGAGTATGTTATGGGCAATGGCATAAGGGTAGTCCATAAGAGCTGGCTAACTTTTATCATCATTACTATATTTTGAAGTCTTACATTGCAATATAGCATCTTTTCTTTGAAAGGATGGCTCTCTTTGAATTCATTTATCTGGCATTGATCTTTTGGAAATGTTTCTGTGATTGGATATACACCCATATGATCATTCCCTCTTAATTTTTCCGTCTTCTGTGCCATGTTTTTATTTGCTTTTGGGTACATGGAAATACATTTCTCTCATGCACTCTTATACAGACCACAAATGTGGAGTAAACAATACTGTTGATCTAACAGCAATATTTGCATGTCTTCTTATCCTACTGTACACGTGATTATTTTTGAACCAGTCAGTAACTTCACTGGTTTCTTCAGGCAAATGTAACTTTTATTCATTAAAAACTTCTGAAATTTTATCAGCTAGAAGTACTGACATTGCAG
The DNA here is from genome assembly GCF_001604975.1 of Cebus imitator. Classification (NCBI taxonomy): domain Eukaryota; kingdom Metazoa; phylum Chordata; class Mammalia; order Primates; family Cebidae; genus Cebus; species Cebus imitator. The sequence continues at coordinate 4,867,844 of NW_016107403.1, forward strand.
ACAAAATGACACATTTTTTAAACTGAGTGTAGGTTTTAAGGATTTTAGACTTTAGGGAATTTGATGTTTTGAGACTTTTTAACATTTGGTATTATAGTATTTGGGATTATATCTTTTGGGATTATGATAGGAACCAAAGACATTTATACCACATAATTATGCCCACCAGGAAGAATCCACTATGGAGGAAGCATTAAATAGCCCAACAGGCTAGCCACAGTGACTCACACCGGTAATCCCAGCACTTTGGGAAGCCAAGGCAGACGGATAACTTGAGGCTAGGAGTTCACGACCAGTCTGGCCAACATAGCAAAACATGTTTCTATCAAAAATACAAAAAAATTAGCTGCTCATGGTGGCCCATGACTGTAGTCCCAGCTACTTGGGAAGCTGAGGCATGAGAATCGCTTCAACCTGAGAGGTGGAAGTTGCAGTGAGTCAAGATGGCACCACTACACTCCAGCCTGGGTGACAGCAAGACTCTGTCTCAAAAACAAACAACAAAAAAAATACTGATAGAAGGATTTTCATTAGTTGATATCAGCTAGCCTCTGTCATTGGCTACCCTGTGCTGGCATGGTGGACCCATGGATGGAGTAGCCATGGAGGTAGAGGTGGAAATTATGCATGAGTCCAAAAACATGGATTTTTTCCCTGACCTAGGACTTAGGCTGATACATTTTCTTCCACTGCCAATATCCAAACTACCAGCAATAGAGACCAATGCTTAGCCTTCAACATAGCATTATATCTTGAGAAATCCAATCAGTCGTATCAGGGCAAGTTTATTATACTGAAACTCTTCGACCTGGAAAGTACAGGTATTTATCATAACTAAAATCAGCATGTATCTAGGAATGTTTTTGCTTAACTTTCTCATAGGGCCATGGCTAGCACCACTATCTAAAGCCTTTTGAAAGTGTCATCCACTGAAACTTTGGGATCCTGCAAAACAATGCCATGGAATAGGTAACAATTTTACAACAAAGGATATGCAGCACTTGGCATCTGTCCATGGTGTCCACCCAGCCTATAGAAAACAGAAATGGCTTTTTGAAGGTGCTGCTTAGAAAGGCTGTTCTGCAGCATGGAAATCATCTCCTAGGATGAAGTATATACCCTTCATCAATGACCACTCTATGGTGATGTTTTTCCATAAGTAGCATACATATTTCTAGGAGCCAAGGTGTTAAAGTATAATTGGTACCATTTACCATTACTCCCAGTAACCCACTCGTGGATAATTTATCAATTTTCTCCTTGCAAATTTAGGCTCTCTTGGTTTAGCGGCCCTGAAGTCCAAAGAAAGAAAGCTTTCATAAAAGGATGTAGTAAGAATCCCATTAAAATTCAAGCTATGATTACCAGCCACTCATTTTGAACTTTTTATGACAAAAGACAAATAGTCACGGAAGAGTCACCATACTGTCAGGGGTAATTGAATTTGATCATCAGAAAGAAGAGAATTGTTGTTAAACAATGGTGCAAGAAATAGCATGTGTGGCTCCCAGACAATCCACAGGGCCTTTAGTTGATAGTGTCCTGCTAAATTTTGATGATATATATATAAGATTGAGTACAACATTACCAACTAATAGTGATCAGGAGCTCGCACTCCTCAGTGATAAAAGTCTGTGTCACATCACCAGGTAAGGTACCGAAAATAGCAGAGATGCTAACCAAATGTGAAAGAAATCTAGAATTATTAGTGGAACAAGAAGAAAATTGTCAGTAAAGCCTCAATACCAACTGCAGTAAGTGAAAACTATAGCTTTCCCATCAACTTTCTTTATATATTTCCTCAGGATATAGCACCAAACAAATCTTAGAAGAGCTTTTCCAAATAATGTGATCTTACCAAAAGAAGTAATTAGATCTGAGCAGTGTAAGAAGTAGACTATAGTAAATGCTGTGATGTCCTTGACACCCTCTTCAGGAACAAGGCACTTATTGCCCAAGCTTCAGATACAGCAGATTGCTAATGGCTTGCAATTTTGTCCTTGTTCATGCATTAATTGCCCTTAGCCAAAAGAGTTGTATCACTCAATCTCATAGTCCCACTCCAGTTGACACCAAATCTAACAACTCGTTGATGCAGGGATGCAAATGATCAGCCCCCTTGCCTTAATTTGATTGACAGTTCTAAAGTTATCCAAGCTCTAATGAGATCAGGTCAAACTTCATTACTGTTCCACTGCTCCCTCTGCCAAATCCTGTTTCCTTCTCTTCCTCACAGGTTTTGTCCCCAAGAGCACTCTACAGTAAACCTCCTTATGCAAATCTCCAGCTATGAGTTTGTCTCTGAGGTTCTCTATCTAAGACAGGGACCAAGCAACACCTGGCTTCAGGAAGAAGCAAAGTTAAGTATTTTCTGGAGAAAAGCAGGTCCAATTTAGGCCTATAAAATTAAGATCATGAAATATTAACCCTGTCAAAAAGAAACAACTCACAAGAGAACAAACCACCATAAGTGAGAGTTAGAAAAAACAAACAACAAATCTTCATAATGGAATTATTAGAAAATAATTTTTAAAAACCTGTGAATGCTTAAAAAACACAAAATCATAAATATGAGAAAGGAAAAAGATTATCAAAATGACTTATAAAAGAAATAATTAAATTTAAAAGATAAAAAACATAATTAGATTCAATGAATAGGTTAAATATTAGATTAGTCCAGCTAAAGAGAGAATTACTGAACTGAAAGCAAGCACTAGAGAAATTTATAAGAATGTAGCACATAGTCGAAGAGAGCCAAAATATGAAAGCAAGCCTTGAGTAATATGAAGTATAGAATGAAAAGGTCTGAAGACACCTCATCACAGTTCAAGAGAAGCAAAAGAGAGAAGTCAGAGGAGAAGCAATATATGAAGATACAATGGCTGACAATTTTTCAAAATTCTGGAAACACTAGAATCTATAAAGAAACATTATATAATACATAACAAATAATTAGAAATCTACATCTCTAAACATTCCGACAAAAGTGCAGAAAGCAATTATTAAGAAGATTAAATTGGGTCAAATGAAAAGAGAGACCACAGATGAAGAAATGACAATTAGACTGGCAGAAATGGTGAGAAAAAAATAACCATTTTCCTAGAATTGAGTCCCCAGCAAAACTATTATTCTAAAATAAATACATGCTTTGTTTACCTCAATTGAAGTACCTGTGTTTTGTTTCCTGTTTTTTTTTCCCCCAGTGGCTTGAAGTTGAATTCTACATCTCCTTCCAACTCTACTAACCCTTTCTCTTTCTCTCTTTTTTTTAAAAAATTATGCTTTAAGTTCTGGGGTACATGTGCAAATCGTGCGGGATCGTTACACAGATATACACATGTCATGGTGGTTTGCTGCATCCATCCCCCTGTCACCTACATTAGGTATTTCTCCTAATGTTATCCCACCCCAATAGCCCCAACCCCTGCTATCCCTCTCCTAGCCCCCCACCCCCAACAGGCCCTGCTGTGTGATGTTCCCCTCCCTGCGGCCATGTGTTCTCATTGTGCAACACCCACTTATAAGTGAGAACATGCAGTGTTTTTTTTTTCTGTTCTTGTGTCAGCTTGCTGAGAATGATGGTTTCCAGCTTCCTCCGTGTCCCTGCAAAGGACATGAACCCATCATTTTTTATGGTTGCATAGTATTCCATGGTGTATATGCACCACATTTTCTTTATCCAGTCTATCATTGATGGGCATTTAGGTTGGTTCCAAGTCTTTGCTATCTTAAACAGTACCATAATGAACATATGTGTGCATATATCTTTATAATAGAAGGATTTATAATCCTTTGGGTATATACTCAGTAATGGGATTGGTATATACCCAGAGGATTATATGTGTCAAATGGCATTTCTATTTCTAGATCCTTGAGGAATTGCCACATATCTTCCACAATGGTTGAACTAATTTATACTCCCAACAGTGTAAAAGCATTCCTATTTCTCCACATCCGCTCCAGCATCTGTTGTCTTCTGGTTTTTTAATGATCACCATTCTAACTGGCACAAGATGGTATCTCAACGTGGTTTTGATTTGCATTTCTCTAATGACCAATGACGAGCATTTTTTCATGTTTTTTGGCCTCATAAATGTCTTTTTTGAAAAGTGTCTGTTCATATCCTTTATCCACTTTTTGATGGGGTTGTTTTATTCTTATAAATTTGTTTAAATTCTTCATAGATTCTGGACATAAGCCCTTTGTCAGATGGGTAGATTGCAAAAATTTTTTCCCATACTGTTGGTTGCCGGTTCACTCTAATGATTGTTTCTTTTGCTGTGCAGAGCTCTTAAGTTTAATTAGATCCCATTCTGGCTTTTGTTGCCATTGCTTTTGGTGTTTTAGTAATGAAGTCCTTTCCTATGCCTATGTCCTGAATGGTATTGCCTGAGATTTCTTCTAGAGTTTTTATGGTGTTTAGTCTATATTTAAATCTTTAATCCATCTGGAGTTAATTTTTGTATAAGGTATAAGGAAGGGGTCCAGTTTTGGCTTTCTGCACATGGCTACCCAGTTTTTCCAGCACCATTTCTTAAATAGGGAATCCTTTCCCTATTGCTTGTTTTTGTCAGGCTTGTCAAAAATCACATTGCTGTAGATGTGTGGCATTTCTTCTGAGGTCTCTGTTCTGTTTCATTGGTCTATATCTCTGTTTTGGTTCCAGTACCATGCCGCTTTGATTACTGTAGCCTTGTAATATAGTTTGAAGTCAGGTAGCATGATGTCTCCAGCTTTGTTGTTTTTTTTGTTTGTTTGTTTTGTTTTTTCTTTGGTTAGGATTGTCTTTCTTGGCTATATGAGCTCTTTTTTGGTTCCATATGAAGTTAAACGTGGTTTTATCCAGTTCTGTGAAGAAGGACATCGGTAGCTTGATGGAGATAGCATTGAATCTATGAATTACTTTGGAAAGTATGGCCATTTTCACAATATTGATTCTTCCTAACCATGAGCATGGATTGTTTTTCCACGTGTATTTGTTCTCTTCTATTTCCTTGAGCACTGGTTTGTAGTTCTTCCTGAAGAGGTCCTTCATGTCCCTTGTTAGTTGTATTCCTAGGTATTTTATACTCTTTGTAGCAATTGTGAATGGGAATTCGCTCATGATTTGGCTGTTTGTCTGTTATTGGTGTATAGGAATGCTTTGACTTTTGCACATTGATTTCATATTCTGAGATTTGCTGAAGTTGCTTATCATCTTAAGAAGATTTTGGGCTAACACGATGGGGTCTTCTAAACATATGATCATGTCGTCTGCAAATAGGGACAATTTAACTTCATTTTTCTTAATTGAATACGCTTTGTTTTTTTTTTTTTTTTTTTCTTGCCTGATTACTCTGGCCCAAACTTCCAATATTATTTTGATTAGGAGTGATGAGAGATTGCACCCTTGTCTAGTGCCAGTTTTCAAAGGGAATGCTTCCAGTTTTTGCCCTTTCAGTATGATATTGGCTGTGAGTTTGTCATAAATAGCTTTTATTACTTTGAGATATATTCCATCGACATCTAGTTTATTGAGAATTTTTAGCATAAAGGGCTGTTGAATTTTTTGAAGGCCTTCTCTGAATCTATTGAGACAATCATGTGGTTTTTGTCTTTGGTTCTGTTTATGTGATGGATTACTTTTAAAGATTTGTGTATGTTAAACCAACCTTGCATCCCCGGGATGAAGCCAACTTGATCATGATGGATAAGCTTTTTGATGTGCTGTTGCAATTAGTTTGTCAGCATTTTATTGAAGATTTTTGCATCAATATTCATCATGGATATTGGCCTGAAATTTTCTTTTTCAGTTGTGTATCTGCCAGGCTTTGGTATTAGGATGGTGTTGGTCTCATAAAATGAGTTGGGGGGATTCCCTCTTTTTGTATTGTTTGGAATAGTTTCAGAAAGAATGGTGTCAACTCTCTGTAAGCCTGGTAGAATTCGGCTGTGAATCCATTTAGACCTGGACTTTTTTCATTGGTAGGCTATTAATTGCTGCCTCAACTTTAGCCCTTGTTGTTGGTCTATTCAATGATTCAACTTCTTCCTGGTTTAGTCTTGGGAGGGTGTAAGTGTCCAGGAACTTATCCATTTCTTCTCGATTTATTGGTTTATGTGCATAGAGGTGTTTGTAATAATCTCTGATGGTAGTTTGTGTTTCTGTAGAATCAGTGGTAATATCCCCTTTATCATTTTTTTATTGCAACTATTCGATAATTCTCTCTTTTCTTTTTTATTAGTCTGGCTAGCGGTGTATCTACTTTGCTGATTTTTTCAAAAAAAAACAGCTCCTGGATTTATTGACTTTTTGTAGGGGTTTCATGTCTCTATCTCCTTCAATTCCGCTCTGATTTTTGTTATTTCTTGTCTTCAGCTAGCGCCTGAATTTGTTTGATCTTGCTTCTCTAGTTCTTTTAATTGTGACAATAGGGTGTCATTTTTAGATCTTTCCTCACTTCTCATGTGGGCATTGAGTGCTATAAATTTCCCTCTAGCCTCTCACTGCTTTAAATGTGTCCCAGAGATTCTGGTATGTTGTGTCCTTGTTCTCACTGGTTTTGAAGAACATCTTTATTTCTGCCTTCATTTCATTATTTATCCCATAGTCATTCAGGAGCAGGTTGTTCAGTTTCCATGTAGTTGTGTGGTTTTGAGTGAGTTTCTCAATCCTGAGTTCTAATTTGTTTGCAGTGTGGTCTGAGAGACTGGTTGTTATGATTTCCATTCTTTTGGATTTGCAAAGGAGTAATTTACTTTCAATTACGTGGTCAATTTTAGAGTAAGTGTGATGTGGTGCTGAGAAGAATGTATATTCTATGCATTTGGGGTGGAAAGTTCTGTAGATGTCTATTAGGTTCAGTTGGTCCAGATCTGAGTTCAAGTCCTGGATATCCTTGTTAATTTTCTGTCTCATTGATCTAATATTGACAGCAGAGTGTTGACATCTCCCACTATTATTGTGTGGGAGTCTAAGTCTCTTTGTAGGTCTTTAAGAACTTGCTTTATGTATCTGCGTGCTCCTGTATTGGTTGTATATATATTTAGGATAGTTAGCTCTTCTTGTTGCATTGATCCCTTTACCATTATGTAATGCCCTTCTCTGTCTCTTTTGATATTTGTTGGTTTAAAATCTATTTTATCAGAGATTACGACAGCAACCCCTGCTTTTTTTGCTTCCATTCGTTTCATAAATCTTCCTCCATCCTTTTATTTTGAGCCATTGGGTGCCTTTGCACATGAGATGGGCTTCCTAAATACAGCACACCGATGGGTCTTGACACTTTATCCAATTTGCCAGTCTGTGTCTTTTGATTGGGGCATTTAGCCCATTTACATTTAAGGTTAATATTGTTATATATGAATTTCATCTTGCCATTTTGATACTAGCTGGTTGTTTTGCCCATTAGTTTATGCAGTTTCTTCATTGTGTCAATGGTCATTACCATTTGGTACAGTTTTGCAGCGGCTGACACCCGTTGTTCTTTTCCATGTTTAGTGTTTCTTTCAGGAGCTATTGTAAGGCCTGCCTGGTGGTGATGAAATCTCTCAGCAACTGCTTGCCTGTGAAGGATTTTATTTCTCCTTCACTTATGAAGCGAGTTTGGCTGGATATGAGATTCTGGGTTGAGAGTTCTTCTCTTTAAGGATGTTTAATATTGTCCCTCACTCTCTTCTGGCCTGTAGGGTTTCTGCTGAGAGATCCTCTGTGAGTCTGATGGGCTTCCCTTTGTGGGTAACTCAACCTTTCTCTCTGGCTGCCTTTAGCATTTTTTCCTTCACTTCAACCCTGGTGAATCTGACAATTATGTGCCTTGGGGTTGCTCTTCTTTAGGAATATCTTTGTGGTGTTCTCTGCATTTCCTGGATTTGAATGTTGGCCTGCCTTGCTACCAACCTTTCTCTTAACTCCATTTTCCACTTTAGCATAACATGTAACAGAATTAATCTTTGAAGAAAACTTTTTACCTAGTTATCTTAGTTTGTTTTGTTCTGCTATAACAGAATACTAAAGACTGGGTAATTTAGAAAAAAACAAGACTATTTCTCACAGTCTGGAGGCTGAGAAGGCAAAGATCAAGTTGTCTACAGAGTTGGTGTCTGGTGAGCATTACTCTCTGCTTCCAAGACTGTATCTTGAATGCTGATTCCTTCAGCAAGGAAAATGCTGTGTGCTCACGTAGCAAGAACAAGAGGGCAATGGAAGTGAACTACCTCTGCCAAGCCCTAATTCATTTATGAGGGCCTAACCTTCATGAGCAAATACCTCTCAAAAGACCCTACCTCCCAATACTGCTGCATTGGTAATTAAGTTTCCAACACATGAATTTTGGAGGACATATTCACTACTCAAGATATATACCTCAGAAATGTACAGCATCTCTGACTCAATAACTGAGAACAGAAATTTCATTGTGATATAGTGCATGTGGCCCTTTCACATCCATGCCCTCTGTTACTCACAAGTTAAATTCACCCAATTACTTTTATACAGAGAGATCTCACACCCAGAATGTTGCTGTTACTAAGAAATGTACCTCTGGGACAAGATATAGTTGCAGCTCTTCTTCCACACCTGGCTCTCTTAAATCTCCTGTAGAGTGTGCCCTACTGCAGCAATATTCCCGAGGGCAGAAATATTCACTCATTACCTTTGGTCCAATTAGACTTATATTGAGTAAACCCTTAGCATGTCCTTACTTCTCATTTTTTATAAGCAAAAGATAAACTTCTTTATAGTCAAGGGACTTTTCTTAATTATCTTCCTCATTCTTTCTCTCCTCAGACCTCAGATTTAGTAAACAAACATTCAGATAATAGGCACTCCTTAATTATCAAAATTTAAGAAAAGATAAAAGATTGCTTTAATAGACATTTTGTTTTTGTGTTATGCAAAGGCTGCCTAAAATAAGCTCATTAGATTAAATGACAGTCCTGTGGTAAATTGAGAGTTATAGCTTGTAATTATTTAACACACTATTTCCCATGGCAAATATTTTCATTATTTGGCCTCAAAAATACAACTGAATTAAAAGAGAAAGAGTAAAATGATTTGAGTCTAATTAAATAAGCATACTCCCATACCTCTCAAAGCAAAATTTAGTCAATTCTTGTTCTGACATGGCTGATTATATCAGAAAGTCCATGTGTAAATTGATGACAGTTTTCCTAGCAGAATAACAGGTAAGCTAATTTGACTTTTTGGCAATATTCTTCTACTTTCTCGTTTAGATGCATCATTATATTAGCCGTAGAGAAACAATGAACTGTATCAAATTGGAAAAAAAGAGAAATCAGATTCCCCTGTGAGCATTAAAAATAGTGAACACTTAATTGTAAGCCATAAATGATCAGTTTTCAGATGTTTTGGAATTTCCAGCTGGAGGTAAAGATATATTAATGATACAGATATAAACATAGATGATGAGATACAGATATGTAGATATAGATAGATACAGATGCTCAGATTCCCAGTGAATACAAGCCACAGAGTTTGTATGTAAATTGGAGTGACCAAATTCCTGCTACAAATAATTCAGATAATTCTTTCCATGATACTGAATATTGATGCTTTAAGATGAAAAACAGAGTCATGGCATAAAAAGGTAGCAATGTTATATTCCACAAATCACTCACAAAGTCCACGTCAAAAAAATCTATATGAAATCCATACTTTTGATCATTGATACCCATGGGTATGTAATAAATTGGGCTTAAACCTAACCCCAACCCAACATTAGTCAATGTCCACAAATAGTCTTTATACAAAATAATGAAACCCAACCTCTAACTTCATTTCCAAAAAAATCTTCAAATTTCTAAGATGTCTTCACTGAATTTAAAGCTCATTGACATATTTATTTATTTAATCCTCAAAAATGTACTCAGCACTCAGTGTCTTCTGGGATTGCATTAATTTATAAAGACAAATAAATGAATAGTACCTGCCCTCATCTGTTCAAACTCTGCTAAGAAAGTCAGAAAAAATAATAATAGCAGATTGACTTTTTATCCAAAGAAATATTAAATTATACTTTGTTATTTTTTAATTCATTTTCAGTTTTCCAAACCCAGGCACACATTTTTGTCCTTAGCTTTTATATTCACAGGCAGAAACAATGAGCAAATCTAATGCAATATTTATTATATTTAAATATAAATTTTTCTCAAAATTATTGTGCTAATTCAGTACAGCAATTTTAACATTTACATAGCTTGAATACCTCCTATGAATAAATCATCAATTTACAATATTTTCTGGTGACTAAAGGCTTTTCATATGCTTAGTGTGTTTTGCAATGGAAAAACTACACCGGATAAATAGAATCCTATTCCAACCCTAACCATTCAGTGCCTCCTTAACAGTAGGTTACTGTAATTGACCAGGAATGAACATATTATATATTGCCACTTTGCTCCATTTCATACAGGGCACAATTGACCCATTTCTGTCATCATGTTAATAGGATATCATTAACCATCTCTAAACAACCACTGCTGCTGAATAACAACTGCTTTACAGACAGAGAAATATAGGTAGAGATCCTAAATTATAAAAAAAAAAAAATTAGCAGATAATCTGTGAATAAAACTGCTCTATAGAAGAGGGCATGAGATCCCTATGATATAAAAGAAAATAGGTTAAATTAAAAATATTCTTAAAAGAAAAGGAATTTGAAATTAATAAAAAGCCAAGAACTAATATTCTCCATATAAAATTAGTCAACTGCAAATCTTTCATGAGAGCCACCTAACTATGTAATTGTTCAACATTTCCTTTTTCCTGAGTTTCACTTTGGAAGGATATGTTGGAGAGTTATTTTATTAAAGATTACCATTTTTGCCAGTTATCATTTTATAATCACTGGAGAGATTAGCGGCAGCTCTAATTATTCTTCAATATTAAGAAGCACTAAATATAAATGTGCACATCTAAAGGGTTCAAGATCATAACATTGCATTAATATTCATGCAATATATGTTAATGCATAACTTACCCCATCCCAAAATGACAAATGAATTTCTAGGTGAACAGGGGTCTGCTGCTTTTGAATGTATCTATCTAGTTGGTGCCTATAGACATATTATTATCAAATAGGCAAGATATTCTTCTTTATTTTAACTCATTGCATTAGTCCATTTTGTGTTGCTATAATGGAATACCTAAGGCTGGGTAATTAATAAAGAAAAGAGGTTTATTTTAGTTCATAGTTCTGCAGACTGTACAAGAAGGGTAGTACCAGCAACTGCTTCTGGTGAGAGCCTCCGGAAGCTTTCAATTACGGTGTAAAGTGAAGGGGAGGCAGGCCTGTCACATGGTAAGAGAAGGAACAACAGCAATGCTAGGCTCTTTTAAACAACCAGCACACATGTGAAGTAAGGAAGTGAGAACTCATTACCATGAGGGGGATACTTTGTGAGGGATCTGCCCCCATGACCTGAACACCACCCACCAGGCCCCACCTCCAACACTGGGAATTACATTTCAACATGAGATTTGGAGGGGACAAACATCTAAACCATATCACCTATATACATACATTTATTTTTTCTTCAGTGAGGTGCAGTTAGAATTAACTAGAATATGGAAGAATCTAATATCTTTCCTCTGTTCTACTATGTCTCATTACACTTTCAAGTATTTTTCACTTGATTTTTATAGAACAATGCCAACAATTTGTTTTCTTTCCTTTTTCTATCATAATGATTTAATTTCACACATTGTATAACACCATGAAGGTCAGGAATGTTACTTCTATTTCTGCCAGATACTGCTGAGAAACCAGAAGAAAATCAATGTTATATCTTTTTTTAAAAAAAGGGCAGGGAACGGTAATTGAGAAAAATAATCTCATTCTTTTCCTTATTAGTGTCTTACTGATCCACATTTGAAGTAGTAGGACTCAGCCAGGCATGGTGGCACATGCCTGTAGTCCAAGCACTTTGGGAGGCCCGGGGGGGTGGATTATTTGAGTTCAGGAGTTCGATACCAGCATGGAACAATATGGTGAATTCCCATCTCTACTAAAAATACAAAAATCAGCCAGGTATGGTGGCTCATGCCTGTAATCCCAGCTGCTGGAAGGTTGAGGCAGGAGAATTGTTTGAAAACAGGAGGAAGAGTGACATTGAGCCAATGTGAACCCAGTGAGCCGACACTGTGCCACTGCACTCCAGCCTGGTCAACAGAGTGAGACTCTATCTCAAAAAAAAGAAAGAAAGAAAGAAAATGAAGTAGTAGGAATTTAAGAAAGAAAATGAAGTAGCAGGAATTAAGAAATAACATACAGCATTTATACAAATGGGATGTGATACCTTAATGTCAGTCCTCATGTGGCTCCAGTATGTAGGCAGACCAAAGTATGACAAACCCTTGGGACAGAATGTGGGTATACCAATCACAATATTTGATATTTAGATGTCACATTACAGTTTAAGACTTATTGCTGTTCCTGCCATTTGTTAACTTCAAGACAACCCTGACACAAAGTAAAAAATAATATTAACATCTGGTATTACCATTGCTACAAAAATCTACAGTATGAATGAAAATTTTTCCAAATCCATTTAGAGTTAGAGGCTTTCTTCACAATGAGAATAAATCTAATTAGAGTGAATAGCAGAGAAGAAATACTGGGAAGAGATGTAATTATGCAACTGAGGTGGTTATATTTTTATATATAGTGAGTGTAACAGAAGTATTTATTTTCAATTAAATTTAAATTTATTAAATATTTGCTTAATACCTAGTAAGTACCCTGTACTATATTACATACTCTGGGATGTGCAAAAACCAAATGACAGAATTATTACCAGCATGGAGTTTATCATCTCCTGATAGATAAAGTGTTTTCACATAAAGTAGAGAAAATATGAGAATAAATGAATCTCACAACAATGTAAAGATTGCTTACCTGTAGTCAAAGAAAAGAAGCTGTTAAACATCTTCTAATCTTTTGTATAAATGTAGCTCATAATTAAAAGACACACCAAAACTAATGCTGAGAATGGTAAGCTCTCTTTGTGTGGTAAAATCTTACTTTGCTAATGTCACTGATGATTATATTGATCTTACTAGCCTTTATTCAAACAGCATTTCATTGTTCTTTCTGATGCAGTGATAAAAAAAAGTAAGGATATATTATTGACCATATGCATACATAGTTGAAATAATATTACCTCATAATTTTTAACAGTATATTTTATTTCACATATTGAAATGGAATTTTAAGTGATTACTTCAAATGTGCTTGAGTGTATACCATTGTCAACTTAGAAATCAAACACATGCTTCAGTAAAGGGATTCACTGGGCAGAGACTGGTGGAGAAAAATTGTGTGGTCAGTGCCAGTAAACCCATCAGCACAGTAATAGTTTGGGATATTTATGGCAGGGCAGAGAAAATTGTAGTAAGCTCTTTGATTTAACCATCCATATTGCCTTCCTTAAGGCAAAGTGATAAAAGTCAACATTTTATTTACATCTATATGATGTAATGTTATTTGGGGAGCTATTTGTAAAGTAGTCATAAATAGCTTTTTTGTTATTTTGTTAGTTTGGTGGCATAGATCAACTATTACATGAATTCTTCCAACATTAAACAAACTCCTTCCTAATTATTTCTTTAGTTTCCGACTTTGTGCATAGAAATCTTAATAAAATATTTCAATGCAATTGCATACATTGTTTTTATTGAAACAATAGAGTAACAGCTGATAATAATATATGCTCCTCTCACCACCAGGCCTAGGCATGTGTCTGCCAGAGTCTATGAATGGAAAGTGGGTGATGAGGTTAGACTTATTAAAGCAGGAATGCAAAGAGTTCATATGTGTCTTCTAATACCTGCAGTTGTGTATGTGTGCGTGTGTGTGTGTGTGAGGGAGAGAGAGAGAGAGAGTGGGGAGGGAGAGAGAGGGAGAGAGAGAGAGGGTCGGGGTGAGAGGGAGATTTTTAAAATTCTTTTTTCCATGTCTGGAGGAGTCCTAGGAGAATGCAATGTATAAAATATTTTTTAAACTTTTTAAAGAGTTCTCATACCAATCCATCCCCTCAACTTCTGCTGCTTAGAATTGTGAAAAGAAGCAAGAGTGGGGTGAATAAGTACATCACAGCCAGGATAATCCTTCTCATTTCCTGTTTATTTTCTGTCTCATCCACTAAAATTTAAGCTTCATAGGGACAGAGACTTTTGCATGCTTTGTTACTCATTCTGTCTTCAGTGCTTAGAATGACACATTGTAGGTGTTCAACATTATTTGTTGAATGAAGTAAGTGAGTTTTTAGCTTTTTCCGTCTTCATAAGTGCAGAGATTATATCCAATGTATTCTCCACTGTATTCTCACTGTACAGCATATTTTCTGACACTTAACAGACACTCAAAAATGTGTTATATAAAGAGAATATATTTTTGAGCACAAGTAAATAAATCTAGCAATCATCGTTTGAATGTTTTATTTTTTGCCATAGTCACTAGAATTGGAAGATTGTAAGAATAGAAATAACTCAAATACTTTTAACACATAAATTATTCTTCTCATCTGTGTGCTGAGATCAGAGTCAGGGAGAAGTAGGATACAGAGCTATCTCTGATGGTTGTGCTTTATAGAACATTTATTATGTCTTCGGTCCTGTCCTGGGCTCTTAACTTATATTACCCTTTTAAACCTCACAACCCTACTGATATGATTTGGCTGTGTCCCCACCCAAAATCTCATCTTGAATTGTAACCTGAATTGCAATCCCTATGTGTCAAGGGAGTGACCTCATGGGAGGTGATTAGATCATGGGGGCAGTTCCCCCGGGCTACTCTTGTGATCGTGAGTGAGCTCTCATGAGATCTGATGATTCTATAAGAGGCTTTTTCTCACTTCACTCTGCACTTCTCTCTCCTTCCACCATGTGTTTGCTTCCCCTTCTGCCATGATTGTAAGTTTCCTGAGGCTTCCTCAGCCATGAGGAACCGTGAATCAGTTAAACCTCTTTCCTTTATAAATTACCTAGTCTCGGGCAGTTCTTTACAACAGCGTGGAAACAGACTAATAACTAATACACCTACTCAGAGTTATTATTACCATTTTCCAGATGAGAAAACTGAGATCCATAGTGGTTTAGCAGTTTGTCCAAGTCCTAAAACAATTAAGTGGTGAAATCTGACCTCAGGTCTCTCTGACATCATAATTCTTACTTGCTTTTCGGCTATACTTGGATTACTCACTTAGGCATGTACTATACTATGCCATTTTATAAAAGGGACTTGAGCGTCCTTGAATAGTGAAATGCATAGGGGGACCCTAGAAACAATCTGCCATGGATACAGAGGGCCAACAACTGTACTCACATAACATGGAGACTGTCTCCTCCTTGAATGGGTACTGATTGGGTCCCAGCGTCCAGCCCGTTTGCTCATAAAGCATATCCTCTCTGAAATCTGGGAAGACCAGACCCAAAACATTTATTAACATAAAACCAATGGACCTAAGAGAACTATAATCTCAAATTACAACATGCCTTTCTCTGAAAATTTCTTCAAAAGTTACACAGACATGTTCAGCTTTTGCTTTATTAATGTCTCACCCTCCCCTGAAATTAACTGCAGTCAGACTTGAAAAATTACTTAATGTTTATGCTCTCCACTTCCCTTGTCTGTAAAACGGAAATATTACTTACCTCGTAGGGCTTTTCTAAGAATCAAAAATGAGTTTTTTCAAATTTCTGAATGGTAGTAAGCTCCTAAAACTTGGCAGTTATTATGATAAGATGAGGCATATTTTTGTCTCTTATGAACAAGGTTGGATACAAACAAGTGCATTTAGAATATAAATAATCTTTTATAGTCTGCTATGGTGTATAGCTCCAAAAGGCAGGACAATAGTACCTGCCACCCTTAACCATGGGTAAAACATGCTAAGATATCCCAGTGGATACCTGAAACCACAGACAGGACTGAATTCAATTGCCATCAATCAAAACACATTTCCGTTCATGTCATTCACCCACAAATGTATTGCCTTTTCCATATTAACTAACCATTTATGCCCTATGGCCGTAATTTGCAGTATGAGGTGCAGTAGCAGAAGTATTTCTTTTTTTAAAAAATTTCAACTTTTATTTTAGATACAGGAGGTACATATGCAGATTTCTTACATGGGAACATTGTGTGATGCTGAGGTTTGAGGTACAGATCCTGTCATCCAAGTAGAAAGCATAGTACCCAATAGATAGATTTTTTCAACCCACTACCCCAGCATTTTAGTAGTTCCCAGTGTCTACTGTTTCCATTTTTATCTCCGTGTTTGTTCAATGTAATTTCTCGCTTATAAATGAGAACATGTGGTATTTTGTTTTATGTACCTGTGTTTATATGTTTAGGATTATGGCCTCAGCTTCATTAATGTTGCTAAGAAGAATATTATTTCATTCTTTTTTATGGCTGCATAGTATTCCATGTCTATATGAACCACAATTTCTTTATCCAATCTACCACTGATGGACACCTGGGTTGGTTCCATGTCTTTGCTACAAATTTATTTTCCCTTCTTTCTGATTTCGGTCATCAATGATTCTTTCTTACTACAGGTATTATTAATCTCAGCAGACAATTATATTTCTTTTCTTATTAAGTCACAAACTTCAACACTGCACTTAAAGGAGTTACATTATAGGCTTCTCTTTGACACATTCAAATTGCCAGCATCACTACACTAATGCTTTAGGATTGTTGTTAATTAAAGTAAGGGTTACTTGAATCCACGCATTGAAATTCCATGATATTCAATGTGACCATTAAGATGGCTACTAAATGATTAACAGGCAGGTTGCATACACAGTGTGGATAAGCTGGACAAAGAAATCCATCCTGGTGGGATGGCATGAGATTTCATTATGATACTCAGAAGGGCACATGCACAATTTAGAAAGCTAAATTGCTTATTTCTGAAATTTTCCATTTTAATATTTTCATATTGTAGTTGGTTACAGGTAACTGAGACCACAGGAAGTAAAACCACTGATAAGGGCTAGAGGCCACTGCTATAATTCCTTTATTTATCAGAAAAAAAGTGAATGAAGGACACCCCACAAAAAGTGGAATAGTATTTCTAACATCCAGTGGAATCACTCTGATTAATATTTTTCCCTTGGATGTATCAAGGACTTTTCTTAATGTCTTCAAAACATTTTATCCATGCCCAATTTAGGTTACTTTAATATAGGTAAAGAACGATCATTGCCATTATCCAATTAATGTTTAGAGAAGCATTTGGTGACATATTAAATGTTCTTCATTTAGACTGACAGAGTTAGGGTTATAGTCCTGGACTTTCAAATCTTGAGTGTATGCACTCTGCTTTAAAATATACAGTGAGGTAGACAATGTTACATTCACATAACTGAAGATATATGGAATAAAATTCAGTAAATATAGTGTTTACAATCATCTACGTATATGACATAGGGAAAAATAAAATCAACCCTATAATGATTTAATAGCATTTTTTTGTTTTTCTTGATGCTACTTTTCAACTGAATTCTTTTTTAGTTTTTTCATTTTTAATTTTCATGGGTACATAGTAGGTGTATGTATTTATGGGATGCTTGAGAAATTTTTATACAGGTATACAATGTATAATAATCACATCAGAGTATATGAGATATCTATGACCTCAAGCATTCATCATTATTTGTGTTATCAACTGTATTAGTGTTCTCTAGAGGGACAGAACTAATAAGATGTATGCATATATGAAGGGGAGCTTATTACGGAGTATTGACTGACAGGATCACAAGGTAAAGTCCCACAACAGGCCATCTGCAAGCTGAGGAGCAAGGAAGCCAGTCTGAGTCCCAAAGCCTCAAAAGCAGTGAAGCCAACAGTGCAGCCTTCAGCCTGTGGCCAAAAGCTCAAGAGCCCCTGACAAACTATTGATGTAAGTCCAAGAGTCCGAAAGATGTAGAACTTGGAGTCGGATGTTAGAGGTTTGGTAACACCCACACAGACACAGGCAAAAACAATACTTTGCATCCTTCAATCTAATCCAGTTGACACTCAATATTAACCATCACACAAACATTCCAATTGTAGTCCCTCAGTTATTCTAAAATGTACAACAAATTATTGCTGATGGTAGTTACTCTGCTGTGCTATCAAATAATAAATCTTTTTTATTCTATGAAACAATATTGTTGTACCTATTACCCATTCCCATTTTTCTCCATCCTTTCCCAGCCACAGATAACTATCATGCTACTTTCTATCTCTGTGAGGCCAATTGTTTTACTTTTTAGCTCCCACAAATAAGTGAGAACATGTGAAGTTTGTCTTTCTGTACATGGCTTATTTCACTTAACCTAATGGTTTCCAGTTCTCTCCATGTTGTTATAAATGATGGGATTTCATTCTTTTTTTATAGAAGAGTAGTATTCCACTGTGTATATGTGCCACATTTTCTATATCCATTCATGTGCTGATGGACACGTAGGTTGATTCCAAATCGTGGCTATTATGAATAGCACTGCAATAAACATGGGAGTGCAGATAACTCTTCAATATACTAATTTCTCATCTTTTGATTATATACCAAGCAGTGGAGTTACTAAATCATGTAGTATCTCTATTTTTAGGGTTTTGAGGAACATCCATACTATTCTCCATAGTGCCTATGCTAATTTACATTCCCACCAACAATGTACGAGGGTTCCATTTTCAGACCATATTCGTCAGCAATCATTATTGCCTGACTTTGAGATAAAAGCCATTTTAACTGGGGTGAGATGATATCTCATTGTACTTTTGATTTAAATTTCTCTGATGATCTATGATGTCCAGAAATTTTTCAAATACCTGATTACCATTTGTGTGTCTTATTCTGAGATATCTCTATTTAGTTCTTTTGCTGATATTTTGATCAGATTGTTTAGTTTTTTTATACAGTTGTTTGAGCTCCTTATATATTCTGCTTATTAATCTCTGGTTAGATGGATAGTTTGAAATTATTTCTTTCCGAGTCTGTGGTTGTCTCTTTACATTGTGGGTTCTTTCCTTTACTGTGCAGGAGCTTTTTAACGTGATGTGATCCCATTTGTCCATTTTTGCTTTATTTGCCTGTGTTTGTAGGGTATTACTCAAGAAATCTTTGCTCAGATCAAACATCCTAGAGAGTATTCCCAATATTTTCTTGCAGCAGTTTCATAGTTCTGGGTCTTAGATTAAAGTCTTCAACCCATTTTGATTTGATTTTTGTATATAATAAGAGACAGGGGTCTAGTTTCATTTTTCTACATGTGAATATCCAGTTTTCCCAGCACCACTTATTGAAGACACTTTTGTTTGCCCAATGTATGTTCTTGGCACCATTGTTGAAAATGAGTTCATTGTAGATGTATGGATTAATTTCTGGGTTCTCTATTCTGTTCTGTTGATGTATGTGTCTTTTTTTATGCTAGTACCATGCTGTTTTGGTAACTATCACTCTACAGTATAATTTGAAGTCAAGTAATGTAATTTTTCAAGTTTGGTGTTTTTGTTCAGGATGGCTTTGGGTATTCTGGGTCTTTTGTGGTTCCATATAAATTTTAGAATTGTTTTTCCATTTCCATAAAGAATGCCATTGGTATTGATAGGAATTGTATTGAATCTGTAGATTGCTTTGGGTAGTATATTTTTGCAATATTTATTATTTCAATTCATGAACATGAAATATCTTTTTCTTTCTTTTCTTTTTGATGTTCTCTTCTATTTCCTGCATTAATATTTTATAGTTTTCATTCTTGAGAACTTTTATATCTTTGGTTAAGTTTGTTTCTAGGTATTCTAGGTATTTAATTCTACTTGTGGCTATTGTAAATGGAATTTTTTAAAATTTATTTTTCATATTGTTTGCTCTTGGCCTTTTAGAAATGCTACCTATTTTTGTATGTTATTGAATTTATCAGTGCTGATCACACTTTGGTGAAGTTGTTAGGTCTTCCCAAATATAAGATCATATCATCTGCAAACAAGGATAGTTTGACTTATTTCTTTTCAATTTAAAAGGCTTAATTTCTTTCTTTTGTCTGATTCCTCTTTTAGTTACTAGGAGTCCTATCTAGAGTAATCAGACAAAAGAAAGATTCAGTATGATATTAGCTATGGATCCATTGTATATGGCTTTTATTATGTTGAGATATGTTCCTCTTATACCCATTTTAACAGTTTCCATCAAGAAGTGTTGTTGAATTATATCAAATGCTTTTTCTGCATCAATTGAAATGATCATATAGTTAATAGTCTTCATTCTGTTGTTATAATGTGTCACACTGATTTGTGTATATGGAATCATTGATGCATCTGTGGGATATATACCACTTGGTTATGACAAATCATCTTTTTAATGTGTTGTCAGATTTGGTTTGCTATTACTTTGTTGATAATTTTTACATTAATATTCATCAGAGATATTGGCCTACAGTTTTTTTCTTATTTTTTTACATGTCTTCATCTGGTTTTGGTATAAGGGTGATATTGACCTTGTAGAATGAGTCTAGTAGTCTTTTCTTCTCTATTTTTTTTTTTGGTGGGGGGAAGAGTTTGAGCAGGATTCATGTCAGTTTTTCTTTAAATGTTTGGTAGAATTCAGCAGCAAAAGCATTGGTTCCTGTGCTTTTCTTGCTGGGAGACCTTTTGATAAATGCTTCCATTAAATTATTTATTATTTGTCTATTTAAGCTTTGAATTTCTTCATGGTTTAATGCTTGTAGGTGGCATGTATCTAGGAATGCATCTGTTTCTTTTTTAATTGCATTTTAGGTTTTGGGGTACATGTGAAAAACATGCAAGATTGTTACATAGGTACACATGTGGCGGTGTGATTTGCTGCCTTCACCTCTCACCTATATCTGGCATTTCTCCCCATGCCATTCCCCCCCAACTCCCCATCCCCCGCTGTCCCTCCCCTATTTCCCTCCTACAGACCCCAGTGTGTAGTGCTTCCCTCCAGGTGTCCATGTGTTCTCACCGTTCAACACCCGCCTATGAGTGAAAACGTGGTGTTTGATCTTCTGCTCCTGTGTCAGTTTGCTGAGAATGATGGCTTCCAGGTTCATCCATGTCCCTACAAAGGACACGAATTCATCATTTTTGATGGCTGAATATTCCATGGTGTATATGTGCCACATTTTCCCTGTGCAGTCTATCATCGATGGCCATTTGGGTTGGTTCCAGGTCTTTGATATTGTAAAGTGTGCTGCAATGAACATTCGTATGCATGTGTCCTTATAGTAGAACAATTTATAATCCTTTGGATATATACCCAGTAATGGGATTGCTGGGTCAAATGGAATTTCTATTTCTAGGTCCTTGACGAATCGCCACACTGTCTTCCTCAATGGTTGAACTAATTTACACTCCCACCAACAGTGTAAAAGTGTTCCTATTTCTCCACATCCTTTCCAGCATCTGTTGTCTCCAGATTTTTTAATGATCGCCTTTCAAACGGGCGTGAGATGGTATCTCAATGTAGTTTTGATTTGCATTTCTGTAATGACCGGTGATGATGAGCATTTTTTCATGTTTGTTGGCTGCATGTATGTCTTCTTTTGTAAAGTGTCTGTTCATATCTTTTGCCCACTTTTGGATGGGCTTGTTTGATTTTTCTTATAAATCTGTTTTAGTTCTTTGTAAATTCTGGATATCAGCCCTTTGTCAGATGGGTAAACTGCAAAAATTTTTTCCCATTCTGTTGGTTGCCGATTCACTCTAATGACTGTTTCTTTTGCTGTGCAAAAGCTGTGAAGTTTGATTAGGTCCCATTTGTCTATTTTGGCTTTTGTTGTCAATGCTTTTGGTGTTTTGGTCATGAAGTCCTTGCCTATGCCTATGTCCTGAATGGTTTTGCCTAGATTTTCTTCTAGGGTTTTTATGGTGTTAGGTCTTATGTTTAAGTCTTTAATCCATCTGGAGTTAATTTTGGTGTAAGGTGTCAGGAAAGGGTCCAGTTTCTGCTTTCTGCACGTGGCTAGCCAGTTTTCCCAACACCATTTATTAAACAGGGAATCCTTTCCCCATTGCTTGTTTTTGTCAGGTTTGTCAAAGATCAGATGGTTGTAGATATGTTGTGTTACCTCCAAGACCTCTGTTCTGTTCCATTGGTCTACATCTCTGGTTTGGTACCAGTACCATGCTGTTTTGATTACTGTAGCCTTGTAGTATAGTTTGAAGTCCAGTAGTGTGATGCCTCCCGCTTTGTTCTTTTTGCTTAGAATTGACTTGGCTATGCGGTCTCTCTTTTGGTTCCATATGAAGTTTAAGGTGTTTTTTTCCAGTTCTGTGAAGAAGGTCATTGGTAGCTTGATGGGGATACCATTGAATCTGTAAATTACTTTGGGCAGTATGGCCATTTTCAACAATATTGATTCTTCCTAACCATGAATATGGATGTTTCTCCATCTGTTTGTGTCCTCTCTTATTTTGTTGAGCAGTTGTTTGTAGTTCTCCTTGAAGAGGTCTGTTACGTTCCTTGTTAGTTGTATTCCTAGGTATTTTATTCTCTTTGTAGCAATTGTGAATGGCAGTTCATTCTTGATTTGGCTCTCTTTAAGTCTGTTATTGGTGTATAGGAATGCTTGTGATTTTTGCACATTGATTTTGTATCCTGAGACTTTGCTGAAGTTGCTTATCAGTTTCAGGAGACTTTTGGCTAAGACGATGGGGTCTTCTAGATATACAATCATGTCATCTGCAAATAGAGACAATTTGACTTCCTCCTTTCCTATTTGAATACCCTTTATTTCTTTTTCTTGCCTGATTGCTCTAGCTAGAACTTCCAGTACTATATTGAAAAGGAGTGGTGAGAGAGGGCATCCTTGTCTAGTCCCAGATTTCAAAGGGAATGCTTCCAGTTTTTGCCCATTCAGTATGATATTGGCTGTTGGTTGTCATAAATAGCTTTTATTATTTTGAGATACGTTCCATCAATACCTAGTTTACTGAGGGTTTTTAGCATAAAGCACTGTTGAATTTTGTCAAAGGCCTTCTCTGCTTCAATTGAGATAATCATGTGGTTTTTGTCTTTGGTTCTATTTATGTGTTGAATTACATTTATTGACTTGCGTATGTTGAACCATACATACATACGTATGTTCTGAGTTAGTTTCTGAATTCTGAGTTCTAACTTGCACTGTGGTCTAAGGGACTGTTTGTTATGATTTCCGTTCTTTTGCATTTGCTGAGGAGTGATTTGCTTCCAATTATGTTGTCAATTTTAGAGTACGTGTGATGTGGTGCTGAGAAGAATGTATATTCTGTGGATTTGGGGTGGAGAGTTCTGTAAATGCCTGTTAGGTTTGCTTGGTCCAGGTCTGAGTTCAGGTCCTGGATATCCTTGTTAATTTTCTCTCTGGTTGATCTGTCTAATATTGACAATGGGGTGTTAAAGTCTCCCACTATTATTGTGTGTGAGTCTAAGTCTCTTTGTAAGTCATTAAGAACTTGCCTTATGTAACTGGGTGCTCCTGTATTGGGTGCGTACATATTTAGGATCGTTAGCTCTTCTTGTTGCATTGAAGTTTTCCTGGATAATATCCTGAAGAGTATTTTCCAGCTTGGATTCATTCTCTTCATCACATTCAGGTACACCTATCAAACATAGGTCTTTTCACATGTCCCACATTTCTTGGAGACTTTGTTCATTCCTTTTTACCCCTTTTTCTCTAATCTTGTCTTCTCGTTTTATTTCATTGAGTTGATCTTTGACCTCTGATATCCTTTCCTCTCCTTGATCAATTCAGCTGTTGAAACTTGTGCATGCTTCGCGAAGTTCTCGTGTTGTGTTTTTCAGCTCCATCAGTTCACTTATATTCCTCTCTAATTTGTCCATTCTCATTAGCATTTCGTCAAATCTTTTTTCAAGGTTCTTAGTTTCTTTGCACTGGGTTAGAACATGTTCTTTTAGTTCACGGAAGTTCTTTATTGCCCACCTTCTGAAGTCTGATTCTGTCATTTCATCAAACTCATTCTCCATCCAGTCTTGTTCCCTTGTTGTGGATGCTTGTAGGAGGATAGGTGTTCTGGTTTCGGCTGTTTTCATCCTTTTTGCACTGGTTTCTTCCCATCTTTGTGGATTTATCCACCTGTTGTCTTCATAGTTGCTGACTTTCAGATTGGGTCTCTGAGTGGACGTCCAATTTGCTGAGCTGCTGTGGGTTCTGCCCAGCTGTCATGTGAACTTCCCTGCAGTCTTGTTTATATGGGTGTAGTTAGAACTGTCTCAGCTTTGGTGGCCCGCCTCTGTAATGGTGGACTCTTGCTGTAATGGCAGGTTGCCTTGGCAACAGCAGGTTGCCTCGGCAATGGAGTGCTGCCTCAGCAATGGTGGTCACTCTTCCCCCACAGAGCTCGACCGTCCCAGGTTCAGCTGTGCTTGCTGTGAAACTCTCAATCCAAAGAGCTTCTGATTGCTGTTCTTTTGTGTGGGTGGGACCAGCCGAGCCTGGTCGCCTGGCTCCCTGCCTCAGAGCCTTTTGTTTTTTAGTTGAACGGTCGACTCTCTCCCATATGTTCCAGTCATCTGTTGAAAAGGCACCAGGGTCCATGTGATTTCCCCTGTGGTGACTCACTGTGCCAGCTGAAACAGCGGTGCTGAGATTCGTGGGGCTTTTTGTTTGTTTGTTTTTGCCTGGAAATCTCCTGGCCTTGCTCCCTGTTTCAGACCCCTTTTTAGTCAGATGAATGGGCGACTGCACCTTCCTGGGCTCCTATCGCCAGCTAAAAGGGCACCCGGACCAGTGTATTTTGTACGGAGAACTGCCGCGCCAGGGCACCGCAAAGCAGCCACACTGGCCAAAACAGTCACGCTGGCGACCCGTGGGGCTCCTCCGCCTGGGAATCTCCTAGTCTGTGGGCAATAAAAATCCGTCTGGAAATGCGGCATCCACTCACCCTCTGTGCTTTCACTGGGAGCTGCAATCCTGAGCTGTTCCTAAACGGCCAACTTGGATCCGGATCTTGCATCTGTTTCTTATCAGTTTTCCAATTTATTGACGTATAGTTGCTTATATTAATCTTTAATGATACTTTAAACTTTTTCAGTATCAGTTATAAATTCCCTTCTTTCAGCTGTAATCTTATTTATCTATGCTCTCTCTCTTGTTTTCTCAATTAGTCTGGTTAAGGATTTGTCATTTTTATCTTTTCAAAAAACCAACTTTTCATTTTATTGTATTTCATTTTTATTTATTTATGCTCTAATTTTTATTTTTTCTTTGAATTTTGGATTTGGTTTGCTCTTGCTTTGATGGTTCTTGAAGATGTTTCATTAGGTTATTTGAAGTTTTTCTACTTTTTTGATGTAGGCACTTATTGCTATATACTTTCCTCCTAGTAACGCTATTGGAGCATCCCATGGTTTTGGTGTGTTGTTTCCATTTTTGTTAGTTTCAAGAAATATTTCAATTTCCTTCTTAATTTCTTTATTGACTCACAGGTCATTCAGGAACAAATTGTTTAATTTCCATGTGTTTATATGTTTCTAAAGTTCTGTTTGTTATTAATTTCCAGGGGTTTTTTCCATGTTATCAGAGAAAGTGCTTGATATTACTGTGCAATTTCCATGTTTTTTATAGTTTTCATAGTTGGTCTTATTGATTTCCAGTTTTATTCCATTGTAGTCAGAGAAGATAACTGACATTGTTTCAAATTTTTTGAATTTTCTAAGACTTATTTTGCAACCTAACATATGTTCTATCCTTGAGAAAGATCCATGCACTGAGAATGTGGAGAATGTGTATTTCACAGCCATTGGATGAAATATTCTGTAATTATCTGTTAGGTCAATTTGGTCTGTACACAGATTTTTTTTTTCTGTTTTTTTCTTTCTTTTTTTTTTTTTTAGTCTC
>NW_016107403.1:4893705-4902541 GCF_001604975.1 Cebus imitator
TTTTTTTTTTAGTCTCACTCTGCCACCCAGACTGGAGTGCAGTGGCACGATCTTGGCTCACTGTAACCTCTGCCTCCTGGGTTCAAGCAATTCTCCTGTCCCAGTCTCCTGAGTAGCTGGGACTACAGGCACCTGCTACCACTCCTGGCTAATTTTTGTATTTTTAGTAGAGATGAGGATTCACCATATTGGTCAGGCTGGTATCAAACTCCTTACCTCAGGTGATCCACCCGCCTTGGCCTCCCAAAGGGCTGGGATTACAAGTGTGAGCCGCTCCTGGCCTATAGTGCAGATTAAGTTCAAAGTTTCTTTGTTGATTTTCTAACTGAATTATCTGTCCAGTGTTGAAAGT
This sequence comes from Cebus imitator, assembly GCF_001604975.1. Taxonomy (NCBI): domain Eukaryota; kingdom Metazoa; phylum Chordata; class Mammalia; order Primates; family Cebidae; genus Cebus; species Cebus imitator. The sequence continues at coordinate 4,894,058 of NW_016107403.1, forward strand.
GGTTTGTTAAAATACCCTTGTATTGGGGACTATCTTTGTCTTTGGCTCTAATAATATTTGCTTTCTATATCAGGGTGTTCCAGTGTAGGGTGCAAAGTATTTACAGTTGTTATAGCCTCTTGCTTAATTGAATCTTTCATCAATATAAAATGAAATTCCTCTCTTTCTATAGTTTTGTATTGAAATCTATTTTGACTGGTATAATTATAGCTACTCTTGTTCTTTTCTGTTTTCATTTTCATAAAATATCTTGTTTCCATCCCTTTGTTTCAGTCTATGTGTGTTGTTATAAATGTGTGTTTCTTATTGGCTATAGATTGTTGGGTTTTGTTTTTTTTAATATATTAAGTCACTCCTTTGTTTGAATTGGAGAATTTAGTCCATTTACATTGAATGTTATTATTGATCAGTAAGGATACTACTGCCGTTTTGTTATTTGTTTTCTGGTTGTTTTATTTTCCTTCCTTCCTTCCTTCCTTCCTTCCTTCCTTCCTTCCTTCCTTCCTTCTTTACTTCTTTCCTGTCTTCTTTCCAGTCTTCCTTTATATGAACGTGATTTTTTCTCATGGTATGTTTTAATTTCTTGCTTTATATTTGTTTGTAGGTTTTTTTTTTATTATTTTCAGTTATCATGAGGCTTGCAAATAATACCTTATAACCCATTATTTAAACTAATGACAACTACTTCTGCTTGCAAAAACAATCAAGTGATTAGAGAGAAAACTAATAAAATTCTGTACCCTTTACCTTCATCCACTCCACCTTTTTATCTTTTTGTTGTTTCTATTTACATTTCATAAACTGCCTATGTCTTTAAAAGTTGTTGCAGTTTTTATATATCTTCACCTTTTAATATTACTCCTTAAGATATAAGTAGTTTACACACAACAATCACAGTATGTGTTAGTTCATTTTCATACTGCTAATAAAGACATGCCCAAGACTGGGCAATTAAAAAAAAAGAGCTTTAATTGGACTCATAGTTCCACATGGCCAGAGAGGCCTCACAACCATGGCAGGAGGCAAGGAGGAGCAAGTCATGTCTTACATGAATGGCAGCAGGCAAAGAGAGAGCTTGTGCAGGAAAACTCCATTTTTTAGAGCCTTCAGATGTCTTTAGACTTATTCACTATTGCAAGAACAGCACAGGAAAGACCTGCCCCCATTATTCAATTATTTCCCACCAGAGCCCTCCTACAACACATGGGAATTACGGGAGCTTCAAGATGAGATTTGGGTGGGAACACAGAACCAAACCATATCACAGTCCCATAATATTCAGTAATATTCAGACACTTGTACTATGTAGTCACTGCTACCAGTGAGTTTTGTGCCATCAGATGAATTGCTCATTAATGTTCTATTTTTCAGATTAAAGATCTCCCTTTAACATTTTTTGTAAAGTAGATTTGGTGTTGCAATCCCTTGGCTTTTGTTTTTTGTCTTGCAAAGTCTTCATTTCTTCTTCATCTGTGAAGGATAGTTTCACTGGATGTACTATTCTAAGATTAAAGGGTTTTTGTTGTTGTTGTTATTGTTTTTACTGTAGCACTGTAAATATATCATGCCACTCTCTTCTGGCCTATAAGATTTCCACTGAGAAATCTGTTACCACATATATTGAAGATATTTTATATGTTTTTTTTTTTTTNCCTGTTGTCTTGCTGCTTTTAGGATCATTGATTTTCATTCTTGGCCTATAGGAGTTTGATTATTAAATGCCTTGAAATAATCTTCTTTGAGTTAAATCTGGTTGGTGTTCTATACATGACCTTCTTTAACTTGAATACTGATATCTTCCTGTAGGCTTGGGAAGTTCTCTACATTCTCTTTAAGGCCAATAACTCTTAGATTTGTTCTTTTGAGGCCATTATCCAGATTCTGTATGCATGCCTCATTGTTTTCTTTTGGCTCCTCTGACTGTATTTTCAAGTAGCCTGTCTTCAAGCTCACTAATTATTTCTTCTGCTTGGTCAATTCTCTTGTTAAGAAACTCTTATTATTCTTTAGTTTATCAATTGAATTTTTTACCTCTGGAATTATTGCTTGATTCTTCTTTTAATTATTTCAATCTTTTGGTTAAATTTATCTGATAGGACTCTAAATTTCTTCTGTGTTTTATCTTGAATTTTGTTGAGCTACCTGAAAACAGCCATTTTGAATTCTCTGTCTGAAAGGTCACAAATATCTGACTCTTTAATTGGTCACTGAGGTCTTATGTAGTTTATTTGGTGAGATCATGTTTTCCTGGATTGTCTTGATGCTTATTGATATTCATTATTTTCTGTGCATGGAAGATTTAGGTATTTATTTTCATTTTTGCCATCTCGGCTTATGTAGAGCAGTCTTTCTTGAGAGGCCTTTCCAAGTATTCAAAGGGAATTGAGTGTTGTGATCTAAGTATTAAATTACTTCAGTCCTTAGGTGGTACCCCAAGCTCAGACTGCATTTCAAGTTTATTTAGAACCTAAGAGCCCTTTAGCCTGAGTGACAGAGCTTTCTAGAACTTAGGTTCTGACTTCTGGGATGGACAATTCCACCCTGGCTAGGTTTGGACTAAATGCTCCCTCTATGAGCACAGGCCAAGTTCTGCACTGTTTAGCTTTCTGTTGTAACAGGGTAGCACAATGTTCCAATGCAAAGTCCCATAATCGCTTTGATCTCTTTCCCCAAAGTGCACAGATTCTATCTCTACATGCTACCCTATGCTGTCAGGAGATGGGAAAGGGCTTGTGTAGGCAATTCAAACCTGTCTTTCCTACCTTCTTCAGTGCCTCTTTGCTTGATATGATGTTAAAACCAGGTACTATGATCACAAATCTGATTTTTTGTTCTTATGAAAGTACTCTCTTAACTGAATAGTTGTTCAATTTAGTGTTCCTAGGGACAAGTGGGGAAGGAACAAGCACTGGAGAGTTCTATTTGGCCATCTGGTTCTGCCTCTTTCATCTGGATTTTGCATTGAGCATATGGACACAATCCGTTGGAACCATCATGTTTATTTATCTAACTGCTAGAATCCACTGCTTTAACTCATATTTTTGCATAAGTCTTAATGTTGAACTCTCCAGGCTTTTAATTATGAAAAATATTTACTTCTGAGATCATCAAATCACATACCTTGCCCATATATAAATACTCTGAGAAAATAGTCTTCCTTTAAGTCCAAATTTTGTAGTTTAAACTCTTAAAAACCAAAGTCATTGATATTAACATGACTTCAACAATTATTTTGTGAGTTTTATATTTTATTTATTATATGCAAATTAAAATTAATAGTTTCAATAATTTTAAAGTGGATTCTTCAGGAATTTCTGTTTGCAAATTATTGTTATATGTAAAGAGAAATGGTTTTGCTTTTTTTTTTTTAAACTACATGTCTTTCATTTATCTTGCTGAAATTTCCTGGCCATAATCTCTAGTACAATGTGGTACAGAAGTGGCAAAAGCAGATATCTTTGTCTTGTTTCTGATCTTAGGTGGAAAACATTGAGTCTCTCATCATTAAGAATAATGTTAGTGTTAGCTGTGTGTTTTTGTAGATGCCTTTTATTAGGTAGAAAAAGTTACTTTCTATTCCTACTTTGTTGAGCATTTTTACCATGAAAAGTTGAACGTTTTCAAATGTTTTTTCTGCATGCATCTATCGAGATGATCATAGGCTTTGGTTTTACTGATTTTTGGATGTTAAACCAACTTGCATTTTGGGGATAAGTCCATTCAGTTATGATGTACTTGTCTTTTTAAATGTTGCTGAATTTGGCTCGCTAGTGTTTTGTTGAGGATTTCTGTGTCTATATTCATATGTATATTAGTCTGCAGTTTTCTCTTTAGGTTCTTGCTTTTATATTAGTTTCCTATGGTTACCATAAAAAGTCATCTCAACATTGGTGGCTTAAAGTGACAGAAATTTATTCTCTAACAGTTCTGGATATCAGGAGTCAAATATCAGAAACTAAGGTGTTGGCCAGGCTACACTCCCTTCAGAAGTGCTAGAAGAGAATCCATTTCCTTGCCTTTTTCAGATTCCAGTGCTGAATTATTTAGCTAATGATCCCGTTCTGCATTTTCAAAGCCAGCAGTGTAACATCTTCAAAATTCTCTGCTTTCATTATTACATTGTCTTCTGTCATCTGTCCTTCTACCTTCCTCTTAGAAGTACTCTGGTTATGCCTTTAGTGCTCACCTGGAGATTACAGAAGAATCTCCTCTTCTCAAGGACCTTAATCACACTTGCAAAGGCTTTTTTGTCACATAAGGTAACACTTTACAGGGGTTAGAAACTATATATCTGGAAGCCATTAATTAGCCTGCCCAGTTTTATTCAGGTATTAGCTTAACATCTACCTCATAAAATGAATAAGTGGAAGGGATTTGGGGGAGTGGGGATTGTCTGTTAGTGGGTACAGTGTTTCCTTTAGTAAGGAACAAAATATGCTAAATTCAGTAGTGATAGTTGCATCACCCTGTGAATATACTTTTAAAAGCACTGAATTAAATGTTTTAAATAGTGAATTATGAGGTATATGAATCATATCCCAATAAGGCTATTAAAAATAAATTAAGTAAGGGCTTTGTTTTGTTTCTGTAATATACCTACAATGGACAATTTCTTTTCTAATAAAGCATATTCAGTTAACAGTATCAGAAAATCCAAAGTAATGCAAAGAAGTGAGACTAGATTATTTTTGGCAGCCAGTGGTAAGATTTAGGGTTTGCCAAACCTCTGATCTCTTCTTAAACCTCCAGCTTTCTTAACACTCTATGAAGTTAAGATTACATTACTGATATTTTAATTAATGTATTAAAATATATTAATTCCTTATTGCATTTGTACGCCATGTATGTATTGACTTAGCAAATTAGCAAATAAAATTCAGGATAACACAGTAATGGCAGTACATGGCTCACACTGGAAGTAGTATTCTAGATATGCCTAAAGAGACAATTAGTAATATAGATATGAAACTAGACTCAGATGTCATAAACAGAAAACCAGTTTAGAAGAAACTCTATAAAAGGGAAAAATCCCTAGAAAAGTGTGGAAGTCCTGGATGCAATAAAGTTAGGCATTTAATGAATTTGAAATCAGTGTCTAACTAGGAGATAGAATGTGAGGATAGCGGGTATTAAGGAGGTTGGGAGATAAATAAAGGCAATGGCACATCATGGAAGAAGCATGAAGGTAACTGGATTTTATCCTCAAACAATGAAAATGTATTGAATAATTTTGAACAGCTGAGTGATATAATAATATTTGAATACTTAAAATAATACTTTTGCATCATTTTTCTCTTACGTTGATGAGAAAGAATGCAAGACCTTATTTAAGGATTTCAATTTTGAACCTACTTTGGCAATATAGGTAGGATAATGTAGTTTGAATTATTCTAGGGTCAACTGGGACCAAAAACAATAGAATAAAACTAAGAGAAACCTAGGAAGCAGACTAATAGGAATCAAGAATGCATTAGATGTTGCAGAAGTAGAGACACTGGAGTCATAGAAATGCCTATTACCCCTGTTATAACTTGGTTAACAAGGAGGATAGTGTATTCTCAGTGAGAAAATAGGTTTGGGGAATCAGAGAAGTAAATAAAAAGTTCAGTTTATATATATGTTAACTGAGATACCTGCAGGAGACATAAAAGTAGGTAATATGAATAGGAAATTCATGAGAAAGGTTAGGACAAATGATGCAGGTTGAGGGGGGATGCCATCAAAATGTGGGCAATTTGAACCATAGGCCTTCCATAAGTTGCACAGTGAGAAGAGAAGTAAGTCCTACATAACACTGACATTTCAGGATGAGGCTCTGAGTGAAGAAATGAGAAGTAGCCTGTGACAGAAATGGATTATAATAATTTTAATACAATAATTTTGCATTGTAATATTTATAATAATTTTATATCATAATTTTATTATGAAAAGTATCAAATTACCGAGAGTTCTCAGAACAATTACAGGTAGTTATAAGAGCTTCCCTGAACTGATAAAACTATCTTAAGATATACATTCCATAAACACAAATCCTTAATAAAGTAGGCTGTGAGTTACTGACATGAAGTTAGGTTTTGCTGAGACCAGCTCAGCCATGGAGACCCCAGCTCTTTCTTTATAAACCAATGAAAATCAAAGAAAGCAACAGAAGAATGGAGTTAAAAAGCACAGATTCATTGAAAACAACTAACAGAGCAAGCAGCTTCTACTAACTTTACCCCTCTTTTAGCAAATGACAAAGGAAACTACAATAAATTTCTCATTTACTTGAACCTTGCCCCATTAGTTACCCTGATTCTTCTGAGCTTGCCCTAATTTACCTGGGAGATTTTTTCAAGAGTTCTTGGGTATCCTTCAGTGTAAATTAGCTTCTCCTTTCTCCGTCACTCAGGTGACCCTTTGTCCTGGGTTCAAGCCCCATGTTGGGTGCCACTTGCTGAGACCAGCTTAGATATAGAGACCCCAACCCAGACAGCACTGAAGGAATTAAGAAACAGACACAGAAATAGAATGTGAAAGGTATTTTCAGAGTGGGACACCAAGGGTCCCACAGCATTTCCAGCTGAGATCCCAGAGCAGACTCTGACCCACGTATTTATTCTTTACATTCCAGTGACAAGTTTAATAAGTGGATGCTCTGTTCTTTCATTGGTTAAAGGTAAACTAACCAGGAAGCTAGTGTATGTTCACTATAGGTTAAAGATAAACTAGAAAGCACTGTTTACGAGGGAACAATGGAGTCACATATTCTATGTTCAAAGAACTAATTCCTCTGGTGTAAGACAAATTCATATTGGTTGCTGTTCTATAATGTCTTAAGCAGTTTTCTGCTTTGGAGGGTTAACTAGGTTATCCTTGCTGCCACCCTCAGCAAACAATATGATATATCACACACGTCAGAATTTGCTCTCAAGATCCTGCTTGCTCCTGGCCCTCCCCAAAGTGTACAGGGAGGCTGGGATCCACAGCTGCAGTTTGGGTGGCTGTTGCTCCACCCAGGAGTGTGGGGCTCCTCCCTGCTCTGGAGACTGGGAGGCCTGGGTCTACAGGTGCAGTTTGAGTGGCTGCAGCAGCACCTGGGTAGCTTCATCACAGCTCAGAGGGTCAGGGCTCCCACTGGCTCCATGGAATGTGCAGCCTCAGCCACTCTTCCCTGCTGCAACTGGCGTGACGGCAGCAGCCACTGCCATCAATATTACTCTTTGAGGCTGTCTCAAAGTACTGGGAACTAGCTAGTGGAAAGAACCAGAGCTTTAGAGTCAGACTAAGGGATTTGAGTTACCTTGGAGAAACTTCTTATGTCAGTAAAATCAAGGCATTAGTATTTACATCACAAGAATATTGAAAGACTATTGTTTTATTCATTATACTGTTCCCAGTGCCTGGTACATACATAGGCATTTTATAAATGTTTCTTAAATTAATGTTAAATTTGTTGTCCTTTGTTGCTTCTCTAATCGACTTCTGGAGACCAAGTAAGAATTACACTATCTTTAAAGCTGCCGTTAATATATTTTGAGTTATGAAGAAGTGTCCAAGGTCATTTGATTACAAATATATATGACAAATTCCACTTTTTTTCTGCCTTTGGCTAGTAAGCAGTTTGTTAAGCTAGCAAATTTTTATTAGATTGCAATGGCAAGGTGATGTTTAAGGTAACTATGACTGAAGCCCTGTCTACATCTTAATAGCACTGACTATCCAAGCCATTTTCATAATTGCAGACTACAATGTCTTACAGATATTATATTTTTTATGTATTTTGTCTGTTTCTTCACTTAGTGCTACTGTCACTATTGTGTTGAGGCGATATGCCTATTTCTGTCATTGACGATATCATTCAGCTTTGTTCTTCTGTTTTTCCTGCATATGTATGAAAGCAAGAAAAGCTTTAAATGTTGTTCAATAAAACTCTTGTCAATAGGGTTCATGTGTAATGTTTCGGGCTGTATATATTTAACAACATTTGAGCTCTATTTTTAATTATTACGGTTATCTCATGCTCATATTACATACTGTCTTTTGTCCTGAAGACCTTTTAATAAAATTAAAAACATGCATTATAAAGTCTCTATCTGTGAAACTCATTGTTGAATAAAATAATCATAGAGCATTGCATGAAATTTGCAATAATGCAAAAAGTTTATTGAAGTGTAGAACTGCACCTAAACCACAAAGGGATCAACTGCTGTCCTGTGCAATTGATTTCCTCAAAAATGGTACTCACAAGTAAACTTCCCTTCAAGATACTACTTCCAGCTGGGTGTGGTGGCTCACGCCCATAATCGCAGCACTTTGGGGGGCCAAGGCAGGCAGATCACTTGAGGTCAGGAAGTTAAGACCAGACTGGCCAACTGGTAAAACCCTGTCTCTACTAAAAATACAAAACACTTAGCAAGGCATGGTGGCACACCCCTGTAATCCCATCTATTTGGGAGGCTGAGGCAGGAGAATCTCTTGACCCAGGGAGGCAGAGGTTGCAGT
>NW_016107403.1:4902553-4987876 GCF_001604975.1 Cebus imitator
GGGGGTTGACTAGGTTCTCCTTGCTGCCGTCCTCAGCAAACAATATGATATATCACACACATCAGAATTTGCTCTCAACAATGTTTACTCTTGGTGTTATTTTATGTTTCATTTTCTGATCTTGTAACTAGTGAGATCCTTAGATAGATGGTCATTGAACTATTTCTTTATAGTCTGTAATGAGATAAGGACCTTGTGTCATAATACAAATCAAGTAAAGCATGTAAGGAAAGCAAATTAACTGTTTGGTAAAGCTAACATTTGTAGAGTGGGAGACACATAAGAATTTTTAGGTGAAGGAAGCAGTGTTGGTATGCATTCTTTCACAAGCTTCTGAACTCACCATGGACTAGTTATATAAAGTTGTCCAGGAGTTCATTTAAGCAACACTGCTGAGAACTTCCCTTTCTGGCCTTGATAGAACAGCTCAAATTGGACCAAATCTCCTTCTAGAAACTACTATAAAACAAAACAAAACATACAATTATTAATAGCTTTGCATGTATCAGAATGCAACCAAAGCAGTTAGAATTTGAGGAACCAATATCCCTAATAGAAAGTAACACAATAAGGTGAGTCCTACATTTATCACTTTACTCCCTCAGGATTTGCTGATTTCTCAACTACACGTGTTGGTTAAGAAGGAAAGAAAGCATTGAAAACCAGCTTTAAAGAGGTGAAAGTCTAAGCATAGTTTTTAGCAGGGTTTTTATACTATGGAAACAAAAATATGAGCAGGAAAACTCCTTGTAGAGCATTGTAAGAATTAAATGAGATCATGTATCTAAAGTGTGGGGTAGAGGAATACTTATGAGAGAAAAAAGAGAGTTTACTTGGAAGCATAGCAGGTCAGGGAGATAGGACAATACCATACATTATCCTGGAAGATAGTAAAAAAGATATTTTCCATAATGAAAGAAAGGTCCCAAGTCTCAGAGTTACAAAAATATTATGAGCAAGAAAGAAAATGAACAGGCATCTAGTTCAGATAATTAAGAGTTCTTTGGTGAGAAATCTCAATAAAGTAATGAAAATAGAAAACACATTGTTAGCACTGCGTGAAAGCAGAAGTAGGAAATATTGAGAGAGAAAGCACTCTCAAAAAGACTGGTAATGAAAGAGACTATATATTTTTAGCATGATGAGTTATTGATCCCTTGACATTTTCTAACTACTCTAAATTTACTAGCAAATGAATTAAAAAGTTCTTTTGATTCCTTTTTACATAAAGGAGAGCCATACTTACACCTAGGTTAAAAAAAAAAAAAAAAAAAACCTTTCAAAGAAAGGATAAATTATCTTACAGAAAGTTAATCCTAGTTCACATTTCTCTGATCACTATATGATACTGCCAGAGATGGATAGCTTAAGTCTAGAATAATTTATCCTCTATTTTGTAATTTTTTAACATTTTTTCTATACTGTATATGCATTTTTTACAATAAAAATATATAGATGTTACCTAGGGAAAATATTTTTTACCATCCTTTTCAACAGAGTATCATGTACTTTTTGCATTCTCCAATGTTACAAACATAATTGGTAACTAAAAATGTTTTATTTTCACTCACAAAAGACTTTCCAAATAACTTCAAAAGCATACAAATGTATTTTTTGCTAGAGATTTTTATAGGAAGCAAATGGATCATTATCAAAGGTACAAATCTATGACAATGAAATGATATTGTCACATTTAAATAAATAAAATACAATTATGAGTACTTTTTTTCTCCAGAAATGAGATAATTTCAGTTCCTCTTTATTTTTAGCCCACACAGGTTTAAGAGAAGTCTTCTCTCACTGAGCACCTTAATTAGCAAATTTTGTTAATGATATATTATTCAAGAATACATACTGTTAAATAATTGAAGTTTATTCATAGTGACAAAATGTCTAATACTTGACACAAGAAAGGTAATTGAATTCATTAAATAACTTTTGTTGAAATAATTATTCAACATGCCAATGATCCCTTGAGAAAAGGAGGCAGTATATGAGTGTGATGTACTGAATGTTATCCCCTTTTTAAAGCTAGACAACAGTAACAAAAAATTAGACCAAAATAAGCCTAAAGAAAACCAAAGTAAACTTTACTTTGTATTTAAGGAAATCATAGAAAAGCAGTCCTGTCTTTCATCTGTCTTTTTTTCTGTGCCCTATTTTAACTTTACTAAAGTCCTGAAGCTCTGGAATTATCAATACTGATTATTCCCTTTGGAGTAGATTGTTAGCACATATTTTCTGAAGTATAAAATGAAGTTTTATTGGGGTGATATTTCAATATTTTCATATCTGGACTTGCAAATTTCTAGTAAAATCAATACTTCATAATTTCTAAATAGTTTTGAAGTATTTTCCTTCTTTCATTTTAATTCCACTTATCCCTCATCTAGTTCTGAATATTCTTCTCCCATGCCAAAGAATTTTAAAGCTCCTTATGGAAATACATTCCGTAAATCTAAGCTCAAGGTATCTACCTTTAGCCTATGAACATTTACCTGCTCTTGTCTCAATCTCTATGCATACTTGGATAGCTAATCTATAATACTAAACAAATCATGTTCAAAACATTAGTGAGTGACTGGAAATTATTTTAGTTATTCTTTCATTGAATTTATTTCAGTATACTTTGAATGTGAATTTTCCATGACAGTTACAGTCCTAAAATGCTGAGAACACATAAATAAGCAAAATGAAATCCCTATCCTCAGTAGTTCTCAGACTAGAAAGCTATTAGGAAATAATGTGCCATATGCATTAAATCTTATCCAGGAAAGCACTGAAAAGCATGGTTGCAAAGAGGAAAGAGTGCTCACCTCTCTCTATCATAAAGATTTTACTGCCATTTTGACAGGCATACTCTTGAAGAAAAATCCCATGTTCATGGGTATAAGAAAATAACAGTCTAGTAGAACAAAGAAAGATTTGGGGTAGGGCAGAAGGCATTTCTGTGGTCCTCAAATCACATCACATGCAGTGTAGCATTCTGCCCACTCCCTTCAGACATGAGGATCCTAAAAGGGTTTTAAAATAACTTGTACACAGACATACTCAGCCTGCTGATATTTTATAGGTAATATAGAAGAATTGTCCATTTTTACATCCCAAAAGCTTGATGCTTGTCAGGAAAGAGGTTAATGCCAGGGTAGATAGGCTGTTCATAATTAATGCCCAAGATACTTCTCTTTGTAGGATAAACTGTTTTTCCTCAGGGTACTGCTAAAGAGAGACGTTCCATATCTTGTTTTCCTACAGTGAAAGGACAGCTGACAGACAACTGGGGAGGCCCTAAGTCAAGGGTAGTCAGAGCTTAGACAATTCCGTGAGCTGTGTGTGGTATGAACTATTGCAGAAAGCTTATCTGTGCCATCGCACTCCTTCAAATTTTGAGCTAGAAGAAAATAAGGAGGTCTTGGCAGTTGATAGTGAGACAGAAGTTGGGAGAATGCTGTCAGGAAAAATCAGAATCTAGCCAGGTCAAAGCCAAGTACAAGGCATGAGAGAGCTAAAACCTTGGAGAAGATGAGAAGAACATTCCTTGACAATACAGAATGAAATAATACTGTTGACAATCCTGAATCCTACTGTATCCAATACCCAAATCTTACTGCCAAGAATCCTAGATACACCGTAAATCCAGAACCACCTTCTATCTATGGTCTTCTTGAGCCCTTAAGTGATCCATTTCAATTACAACATTTACATGATTCTATGTGTATCTTTTCACAAAACTATTTCAGAAACTACTTAAGTAGGTTTCTGTGCCATGGTTTCACAAAGGCTAGCAACGTGTGTGTGTGTGTGTGTGTGTGTGTGTGTGTGTGTGCGCTCATGCGCGCGCGCACACACACACACACACACACACACACATACACACACACACACACACACTGTGGTAAACTGTGATGAAGATGTTGAGAGCCAGGGTCAAAAATACCAAGCCAAGTGGTCATGCAAAAGAATTAAAGAATCAGACTTCTAAATGGGGTGATAAAAATGGAAATCAAGACCCAGGGCCCTAACAAGATAACCAATAAAAAATGCAGCAAATTATAATAAGGGTAAAAGGTGAAAAATAGGACACAGGAAAGTGGACCATCCTTGTCAGTAAGCTAGGATTCTAAGAAAGAGAAATTTGGAAGAGAAGAGAAATTGAAAGAGAATTTGGAGAAACACCACTGTAAAGAGGCAAAGGAGAGAAAGAGAGAAGAAAAAGAGGGTGTGGAAGATGTGTCTGAGTTTATTTAATACATGGCTACATTTGCTAACATCTCTAAATTAATTTTACCAGAGTTAAGAAATTATTGTTATGTCACTAGTTCTCTCATCAACAGTAACAATTCTCATATTTTGGTGTACAGAAAAATAACCAGTTAGGAAGATTTTTTTTTCTTTTAAGTGAAGGCAGGAATCCCCAGTTTTAAAGAAGTTCCTTGAGTCATTCTAATGGATATTGAAGTTGCTTGGAGAACCACTGATCTAGGAAAGAGAAATAGACACTCTCGTTTGGAGCACCAATTGTTTTCCCTTTTTCTTTTTAATACGTGTATATGATTGCAGAGAGAGACAAAGCAATGATTAGACAAGTAATAGTATTTATTCAAACAGAAATTTTTCTGCTAGAAATAATACCTGAGTAACAAAGTTTTTTTTTTTTTTTTTTTTTTGAGACGGAGTTTCGCTCTTGTTACCCGGGCTGGAGTGCAATGGCGCGATCTCGGCTCACCGCAACCTCCGCCTCCTGGGTTCAGGCAATTCTCCTGCCTCAGCCTCCTGAGTAGCTGGGATTACAGGCACACACCACCATGTCCAGCTAATTTTTTGTATTTTTAGTAGAGACAGGGTTCCACCATGTTGACCAGGATGGTCTCGATCTCTTGACCTCGTGATCCACCTGTCTCGGCCTCCCAAAGTGCTGGGATTACAGGCTTGAGCCACCGCGCCTGGCCTGTAACAAAGTTTTTTAAAGTGATTTGAAAATCACTTTGTGCATTAATTTGTAGCTGAATTTGCTGTACGGTTGAGATCAATTTAGACTACAAAATCAAACTGAAATAATTTGAGATACTATCTAACGAGAAATTGTAACTTGAATTCTTATAACAGTTCTGCATATTACCTTTGATTCTCATTCTTACACCTAAGCAGAAAGATAAAGTGAATTATCTAAGGTCTCCCTGACAATAAATGCCCTAGTCTGTATAATTGCAAAGTTATGCCTATCTTAGTTTCAACCTTGGATCCCTCAAGCCTGTTCATAATACTTTAGCCAGGAATGGCTAGCGACATAGATATTTAAACCTTGCATCTGCGTCTTATATGGTAATAAAACTTCTTATAAAAGCTATAAGAGATTTTTCCACTCTTCAACTTATTCAAGGCATATTTATTATATTATCTGCAGCTACTATACTATGTGGCCCTGCTCTATTAAATTATCAACATCTATTTAATGTCTACTACCTGACAAACACTATGGGACCTATTGAAAAAAATACAATCTCAGTCCTAAAGAAGTTCAGTCCTAAAGATGTTCAAATTTTCTTGAACTCTATAACTCTATATACTCTCTACATGGTGTTTACTATGTGCTAGGTACTATTCTGAGTACTCTATATTTATTAACAATTCTAATAATCACCATGTAAGTTAGGTATTCATCTATCTCTGTTTTCAGATAAGGAAATTGAGCCCCAGCTATTTTAACAAACTATCCCACTCCAATATGACTAGTGGGTGGCAGGGCTAGGATTTCAATCCACGCAGTCCAGCCAAAGGTCCCTGGCCTTACACACTACATTACACTGACTTTCAACTTTTGCACTCAGATCTTTCAAGAAACTACCTGTAACAATGAACTTAGCACTGAAAAGGGTTCTGATGTGCACACCTGGATTTTTGTAGACATACCATTTTTGAGAGTACTTGTGTCATGCTATAAAGTATTCAGCATTTTCATCACTCTTCATTTGAGAAACCGGAGCCAAGAATTCAACTTTTAAAAATCATTCATGATACAGAAGCAAATAGGCAATTTTGTTTTATTTGTTTAATGAGCTGAACTTCACAGCACCAAAGTGAATTATTTTGATGAAACCTAGTTCTCAGCAAAACTATTCTAGAAAAAACAATTGGTTTTTATTCTCATATCCTCTAATTTTTGATGCATTCATTGTTTTCATTTCTTGACTTGGATGCATAATATTGAAAGGTATCTACCTAACTTAAAAATGTGTGTCTTTATGACTATATAGTGCTATTGTGTATGCTTTTAAATCTACACATAAATGCTTTTACATTTCTCATTTTAGTTTTTCTTTAACTTCAACATGATGTTTAACTCAATAACTGTTAATTATTATAAATCTAGTTCCTAACTTTTATTCTTACAATATTGAATGGCAGGAAGATAGTATAATTTATTATTTCTCAGCACTATGAACATTTAAATATTTTTAACATTTCAACCTTACAAATAATATGGCCCTAAATATTCTTGGACAGATCTCCTGGTCTAGAGAAATGAAAGTATATCTAGAATATGTAATTGGAAGTGGAATTGTTGAGTCATTAAAAAATAATATTTTTAGATTTATTATATTTGTGGTATAGCACTCTTTAAAGTAGACCCTAATTTTAGGAAATATCTATCATTTTCCTTGCTAATATTTAAACTCAGCTTTTTCACACTTTCTTGTTAAGTTTGTAGAAAATATAAAATATCTATATCATTTGAATACAAATATCTTATCTTATACAGACATTAAGACTATTTCTTTATGGTTCATTATTTGGCTATGATATTTTAATTTTGGGGTTTTTTAGGTATATGGATTTTAGTACAATAAAATTTTATATATATTCTTTTCTTGTTAATATTATGAGTTTCACATTCATTATTGGATGTATTGGATGTTACAACTAGAACTCATTTTTGTAAATAGCATAACATGAAACTAATTTTTTCCATATGGTTAGCCACTTATTAAATAACCTCGTCAACAACTGATTTATGTAGCACTACATAAATCATAAAGGCATGTTTCTTAGACCCATTGTATTCTATTCTTTGTCTAATACTTTCTGAATACTTTACTGTTTTACTTATCACAGCTCTGTAATACCTCTTAATATCTGATAATATTAAGTTCTTTTACCTTGGCCTTCTTTTTAAAATTCTTGTAATTTTTCTGTATTATCTTTCTTAAACAGAATCAGTCAAAACTCACCCACTCAAAAATAGAGCAACAAATAATCTTATCGTGACTGTAATTGCACTAAATTATTATTGAAATTCCAAAGAACTAATGGCTATACTGATGGATCACCAAAGAACTAATGGCTATACTGATGAATCATCTCATTCATGCATATTTTATATTTCTGCATTTATTCAAGTCTTTTTAAATGTCTTTAATAAAGTTTCAAATTTTACTTCATGAAATACTTTCATTTTTGTTAGTATTTTTCATTTATATTCCATAGATTCCATAACTAATGAATTTTTTCTATTATATTTTCTAATTAGTTAATTCAGGTATAAAAGAAAATCAACATGCCTTTAAATGATGGCCCTGAATTCAACTAATTTCCTGAGGTATTTTCTCAATTTAATAGTCTGCATATTGATTATTTTGATTTTTCTATTAAAATTACACTACTGCCTACAAATAATGACACATACATATAACCTTTTTATCTTATTCACTTTTCTTGTCTTAATTCAGTGACTGTGAACCACATCACTATATAAAAGGGCAAGTGTGATACAGGAATACTTTTCTTTATTCTAACTGCATCATTAGAATTATTTTAAAGGTTCAGCATGAAACCTGTCCACTTTTCAAGCTTGCTAATTTTAAAATTATTGATCAAATTTACTAAAATAGAATTCCTTATCAATTTCACAGAAATAAAAAGAATTTTTTGTACCATAAGTTAGATAGATAAGAGACTTATTTGCAAATAAATACTATGTTGGTAGAATGGTAATAGCATTAAATAGTGGTGCACCTGTATACATGGAAAAAGAGTTGTCAATGCAGTACAGAACTCCAAGTAAAATTAGAGAAAATAAATAACAAGGATGAACACATTTTCTATGTTTTATTATGAGGGAAGAATTGAGAAGACACTACAAATGAACTGTGAATTATTACACATTTATTGAAAAAACACTCAACAATAATTTAACAATTATTGACTTCAGTGAAAGTATACTTTTGGGAGTAAGAGATCTGCTGAGTGAAGCCTAATCCCTTACCATGAGGATAGACTAGACTTAATCACTCATTTCCAAAGGATAGGGTGGGAATAGGAAAAGTAGTAACTTTACAGTACAGAAACCTGAAGAACACTATCTTAACCAAGTGATGAAGGTGAACATCACCAGTAATGTCATGTGATGTCACCCCATATCGTATGACAAAAAGGAACCTTGAATCATGTTAATTCATTTCCAAACACTCATAATCCCAGTCTAATCATTAGGAAAACAACAGACAAACCAGATATGAAACATTCTACAGATACCTAACCAGTGCTCTTCAAAACCGTCAAGGTTATGAAAAACAGCAAAGATGGAGAAACCGTGACAGACCTAAGGTGACTGAGGGGATGTGAAAACTAAATGTAACACAGTAATGGATGTTGTAAAACAGAAGAACACATTGTAAGAGAACATTAATAGAAAAAAACAGTGAAAACCACACAAAGTCAAGAATTTAGTTAATAGTTATATACAGATCTCAGTGTGTTCATTTTGACAAGTAAATCACAGTAATGTTAGCTGTTAAGAATCAGCAAAACTGGGTGAGATGTGTGTGGAAACTCTGTACTATCACTGCAACTTCACTATAAATCAAACATTACAAAATAAGATTTAAAAAAAACAAAACGGGATATTGATATTTTCTTGCTTTTGTTTCTGTGAGATTTTTAAAATTCTTTATATGATTCAGTTGTTTCAGGCTTTTTTAGAATAAAGAGATACAGAAATAGTCATTGTCTTACCTCCTTAATTGTACTATAGTAATCAATTAACTTTTCTTGATATTAATTTCCCAATATGAGCCCCATTACTAATTTCTAGATTAGAAAAGACTCAAGAATAGTGGTAAAGCAACAGCAGGATGAATTTAGACCCCAGAGGAACTGGACTGTGCATTGCCCTTTTCTCTTCCAGGATACCAATTCTGCCATCCACAACTTGGGAGTGCAGGCTGTTACAGTCATGGACTCTGAGATTTCTATAGAAATGTTCTATTTGTGCATTAGAAAAGTAAATATAATTTAAAAGACAAATAGCAGGTTTAATGCAATTCGCTTATAAAGTTATGTCTGTTTTGTGTATTATTTGAGAAATCTCTGTTTTTAAATCACACCAGCTATGCAACAAAACACTCTAGCAAAGATGCAAGTGAGAGAAAGAAACAAGAAAGAGAGAGAGAAACGAGAAATAAAACCTTTGTTTTCTGATTTCTACTTCTAATTAGAATATGTTGTTTTGAAAGACTAAGCTACACTGTTAATTTTTGATATGCTGTCCATCTGAAAACTGGTTGCCAGGACTCCCAAGGTATCCATAAAACAGATGCCAGTCTATGTAACTATTCTAGTTACATCAGGGCACAACTGAAGAGGTGCCACCTCCCAATATGTTCTATAATTTGGATCAAAATTCTTCAATATTTATTCCCAAACCCAGTATGGCAAGAAAATTCATGTGTACACTTTGGCAATGCATAGAGTGAAACCAGAAAATTCAGAAATTATCTGTCTGCCTTCATAGCAAGGTCCAACTCTTTGTTCCTTTTTTCCTCCTGTCAATTCACTCTTTGAAGAAACTGGACCATTTGCTCTGTAGATTTTGCAGTCTGTGTTTTGCAAACTGCGTTCCATGGTGTTGTTTAACATGTTCCTCTCAACTGCCCCATTACCTGAATTGCTTTTGTAATGAGATTAGCTTCCCCATATAAACTATTTTGTTATGCTGAGCTATAGCTTATACAGTAAAGGCAGACAAATTCTTGATATGCTATTTAGAGATAGCAATCTGAGCACTATGAGTGGTTACTGATTGTTTCTAGACCTTTTCAGTGAAAATAAATCAGGGAATAATAGTTTTTGACAAAATACTTCATAAGTTCACATTGGTATTTAACTTAAACTCAGGACTTAGAATTTTGACATAACTTCTTTAATCTTATATAAATTTCTTAGTTTTTGTATTCTGAAAATCCCAATCTCAATGACACTAACTTAATTCCCTTTTTGCTTCAATATACACTACAAACATAACGGTCTCAAAATAATAATACCACCATTATACCAAAACAATCATCGATGAAAACACTTTAAGATTTTTGTTTTGTACTTCTTTTTGTCCTTATGTTTATACCACCTCAGATGTGGCAACTTTAATTCATTTATACACAGTTAGAGTCAGTCATCTGTTACTTTTTCTCTTCTCAGTAACTATAACTAAATTTTGATTTAGAATTATAATTGTGTAAAGTATGTATTATTTTCAAAAATAAAATCCACGAAACAAGTTACCTTTAGGAAAATCTAGCTTCTATTGCCTTATCCTCTACCATACCCTTTCTTTCTCTCATAATTGAACTTATTTACCTTTCCAATTATATATAATTAAATATACACATCTATTGAACCATCTTTGTTAGATGGATAAATAAATGCTAGCATATTATGTATATTTTTCTCCACCTTGCTGTGTTTCATTAAACACAATCTGGAAGTCCTACTATTAAACTATTTAGAAATATCCTTCATAGCTTTTTTAGTTGTAAAGTGCTCCATTCAGGAATAAACCATACTTTGAGTAGCGTTGTACAAATGAACATGAAGTTGTTTTCTATTCCTTTGCCAATATAAATAGATCTATTAAAGGGTCTTGTGAATATATCCATTTGTAATTATATTAGTGAGATGAATTTTTAGAAATTGAATAATTACTGGGTCAAAGGCAAATGTATGCATAATTTTTAAAGATTTTTTCAATTTCTTCTTTTTGATATAAGATTGTAACATACTTGATATCAGATCATAACATTTTGCATACACTTAAACAACCACATACTAGTACTTATTTCCTCACTAAAGTATTGAGTTGTTGCCCACATTGCCAATGTAATTGTCACCTCAATTTAATTTACATTTCTCTTATTCAAAGTCAGGCTGGGAATCTTTATATATTTCAAGAGCCATTTGCGTGTTTTTCTTTTTTTTAGCTGTAAACTCTCTATGTCTTTTCTCTACTTTTCTACTAAGTTTTTGGGTTTCCTAAATTTCTGTATTTTTGTTTGTTTGGGATTTTTTTGGCTTTTTGTTTTGGTTTGGTTTTGATACAGGTTCTCGTTCTATCACCCAGCCTGGAGTGCAGTGGCGCAGTCATAATTCACTGCAGCCTCCAACTCCTGGCCTCAAGTGATCCCTCCTGTCCAGAGTAGCTGACATCAAGGGGCACACCATCATACTTGGCTGATTTTTCTTTTCTTTTTTTTTTTGATCTTTTTTATTTTGTTGGTATTTTTTGTGGATATAGTGTTTCACAATTTTGCCAGGCTGGTCTTGAACTCCTTGACTCAAAAGATCCACCTGCCTCAGCTTCAAAAAGTGCTGGGAATACAGTCATGAGCCTGTAAATTTCTTTATTTTATTATCCTAGTTTAATATAAAGTCCCCCATTCACTGTGCTCTCCCTCCCCCATATGCAAATTCTTTCTCTGCACCATATGGTTGCTTCCAGGAGATGTGGGAAGAGTGGCATCAGTGATTCTAGACTGTCTCTGCACTCTTCAAAGCCTCTTTCACTGATATGAAGTTAAAACCAGGTACTATGATTTCTCATCTGATTTTTGATTCTTGTGATGGTGCTTTTCTGTCTGGAGTAAGTTGTTCAAATTTGGTGGTTCTCACTGTGGGGTGGGGTGGGGATATGAATGGTGTAGGCTTCTATTCTGCCCTCTTGCTCTGCCCTTCCATATTTACTTCTTTCTTTACAGTTTATGCCTATAATTTTTTCTATTTTCTATTGAAATATTTCAAACACAATGTTGAATAATACTTCGTATTCAATATTAAAGAAAAGTGGAATAGTGAACATCTTCATTGCATTTCCAACTTTATCATTAAGGCCTCTAATGTGTCCCCATTAAATAAGATATGGCCCTTAGGACCACAATTCATATATTTTATAATATTATTGAATTATCTATTCATTTTTACTGTTAGCATACATAGGTTTCAAAATTTGTATATTATTTATCTACATCTAAAGATATTACCTTAATTTTTTTCTTATACTGTTAATATGATAAATTATCCTGATGAGTTTCCTGATATTAAACTATCCTATATTACAATAATTAACCCTACTAACTCATTATGTATTATTCTTAATGTGTCACAGGATTCTGTTTGCTAATATTTTACATATTTACCATTTTATCAATAGCCATAATAAATGAAATTTGTGGTCTTCTTTTATAGTGTGATCTTTGTCAGGTTTTGAAATTAAATTTTCATTAACATCATAGAAAGAAATAAGAGGTTTTCCTTCTTTTCCTATTTTTTGGTATTTTAAAATTAGTATTTGTTGTATTTGTTGGCAGAAATCCCTTTTGAAACTTCCTAAAAATGATACATTAAAGAGATAGTACTTTAAATTCTGTATCTTCTAAACCAAGTGTGTTTTTAAAATTTTTATCTCTACTAGTGTCACTTTAGGTAGTATTGTTTTTCCAGAAAATTACTTTCTTTTAGATTTTCAAAATAGTTTACAGAGATTGGGTAAGATAGTAATATATTTTGAAATAACATTTAGGTTTGTTCCATAACTTTTCTTTTGATTATACGGTTATGATATTTCTACTTTATTAATTCAATATTTGATATAGTTTGAGTATTTATCCCTGCCCAGATCTCATGTTGAGATATAATTCCTGATCTTGGAGGTGGGGCCTCATGGGAAATATTTGGATCACGGGAGCATATCACTCATGAATGGCTTGAACAAACCCCTTGGTGATAAGTGACTTCTCACTCTGAGTTCACACAAAATCTAAATTGTGTGGTACCTCCCCCCAACTATTTTGCTTTTGCCTTTGCTTTTGCCATGGAATGTGCCTGTTTCCCTTTGCCTTTCACCATGATTGAATGCTTCCTGGGGTCTCACAAGAGGCTGAGCAGAGGCCAGCACCTTGCTTCCCATAAAGCCTGCAGAACCATGAGCCAATTAAACCTTTTTTCTTTATAAGTTATCCAGTCTCAGGTATTTCTTTGTAGCAATGCAAGACTGGCCTAATACCCTATATCTGATTGAAAAAGTTAATAAACTAGAAAACATTCCAACCATATAATTATGAGAAAGATAGGCACAAATCTAAAGACTATTTCAAAATGTATAGCTATATCACATAATCTTATGCAAAATTTATTACTTCTACTGAGCTTTTTGGTATGTTTGTTTTTACATAAATACTATATGTGTACGTTTCTTCTTTGTTTTATTTTGTAATATTTTGTTATTTTGCTTTTTAGATTAAGTGCTAAGGCATTTATTTTATCTTTTTACATTTTTAAAGTTTTTAATGTTATAAGCTTTTTCTCTGATAATTGATTTATTTATGTTATGTAGTTTATCATACATTAGTTTTTGTCACCATTTTCTGAAAAAAAATCAATTTTTTGCCAAATTTTCTTTTAATCCAAAAGTTGGTTGAAAATAATTATCTAAGTTTTAGAGAATTAAAAGTAACTTTCAAATTACCTTAAAACTAAGTAATAATTTTGTTATACTGTGCTTAGAAATGTTACTTATGTTACTTTTCTATTTTGCATTTTATGAAGCTCCTGTTGATGCTTAAGACATAGTCAACTTTTATGAATATTATCTACCTAATAAGCAAAGGAGGTATGCTGAAAATTATGTTTATCCACTTGAAATTCATGTATTTGGTGTAATTCTACTATTAGTGGTCCATTTTCTCTCTCTCATTACATCTCTGTAACTAAGAGAGTTTATTCCTTTTTGTAGGATGCATAAATATATTAAACATTTGTTATGTTTTGCAGTCAATTACATATATTAAGTGTACTTCTACTATTAGAGTGCCATTTTCTCTTTCTCATCACATCTCTGTAACTAAGAAAGCTTTTTCCTTTTTTATAGGATGCATAAATACTAGTAACAATGATATCTTCATTGCGTTTTTTAGTCAACTATGTTTAGTGTACTTCTACTATTAGTGTGCCATTTTCCCTTTCTCGTCACATCTCTGTAACTACTTGAAGAAAGGTTTTCCTTTTTCACAAGATGCATAATACTAGTAACTATTATGTCTTTATTGTGTTTTTTAGTAAATTACAATATAAAGTTCTGTTTCTTTTTTTAATTTTTTGTTCTGAATTCCACAATGACTAATATCAGATTTATGATATCTGTTTTTAAATTGAATTTTTTGGAATATCTTTCTCCATCTTTTTACTTTTAATCTTTCCAAACCTCCTTGTTCTAGCGTCATTTTTGTAAAATGATGATTTTATTATGTATCTTGCAAAAACCAGTTTTGTGCTTAAATTTGTCAGTCACTCCACATAAAGTTTGGGTTTTCCTTTTAATAAGTGAGCTAAAATTATTTTTATATACATTAATGTGATTGATATATTTAGCTCAGTTCTGGGATATCTGTTTGATATACATATACATAGTCTTTTTTCTATAAATGTATCACTTTATTTGATCTTATTCGTTTGGCACATCTTTTGTTATTTAAATGGGCTATTTAATAATCTTAGAAATATATTTTTAAAATATTTTGTTTTCATCCTAATGAGTATCTTTTTTACTTTTATTATAATATCATTAATCACCTCTTTTTGTTCATTCTGTCTCTTGGTTCCCTGCATTAAGCAACATTAAAATTAGGTAAAAATCTCTATTTTTCCTTTCCCTTCCTTCTCATTTAGGACCTAATCAATAACTGAGCTGATTCTACCTTCCATATAAATCTTCCATTTTCCCCTTATTTAAAAAAGCGTATTTTATATATACATTATCTGTGCATATATTTTTGTGTATCTTGAATACATATTATACAATATATATTCTACAGTACATGTATTAAATATCATTGCAAACTATCTTCCTATAGTCATCATTTTATTTCTAAGAAAAAGTATATATTGATGGTTTAACAGCTCTCCTTATGCTAATACTTCTCCAATCTAGGCTATCTGAAGTTTACTTGCTAGAAGTAGATTCCTTAGTGTGGGCTCATGAGAAAACTATTCCCTAATTTATTTCATGTTTATTTCATGTCTTTAAGATATTGAGATAGCCACAAAAAGAAAATGACTTTTAAATATACTCTATTGTCTTCTGGCAAAATGGTTGCTCTTAAAAAATCTGATGTGAATCTGATTGTTCTTTTCTTTATAAATAATTTAGTCCATTTTGTCTATATATTTTTAAAAGTCACAATTTCCCTGGTGTTGGTTGTTCTGAATACACCTATTCAATGAGACTTTTCAAAAAGTAAGTTCAAGTCTTCTTTATAAAAGTTTATTCATCGAATTATAACATTTAATAGTTTTACGTGTTACCTAGGTTTTGTTTTGCTGTTTAGAGATATATTTCACATATGTTTGATTAGATAGATAGATATGGATATAGTTATAGATGAAAATATAGACAGATATACAGATAAATTATCTTTCCCACTTTCTGTAAAATGCTTCTATTTATCTAATTATTTTTGATTATGCAAAAAGAAATTTATTCTTTTTCATCTTCTATATATCTTGTGATATTATATTTGCGCTAATGTTTCTCCTAGCTTAATTATTATTTCAAACCAAATTATCTTTGATTTTAATTCTATCCAGGGCTCCATCAGCATTCTTTACAAGCCTTTTTATGTCCCATCATGTCATTTCAGAATTTGTTTAACTATGAATTATGCTCTTTTTTATTACGTCCATTATTACCTTAAATTTCATATCATTTTGAATCACTGTATTAACATTTTCTTCTGTTTTGGGTCATGTTGTTCTTTTATAATTTTACTGTCTATAAAACCAGTCTCATTCTCATTCTTATTGTTTTAAATAATAAATTTTGTAGAACTTAACCATAATCTTATGTTGCTTCATTTCAGCTGAAGTATTTTATACTTTTACAGCAGAGGGAGGTTTAAGATAGATTTCCCACATTCATATCTCTTCTGATTACTCTCCTGATACTATCATTAAGCACTCAACAATTGTGCCTTTAAATTCTAAATTTTCTTATCTTTCTTTTATATACCCTCTTTTATTTGGCTTGTCTTTCTGCAAGTGAAACCTGTCTCATTCAATTTAGATTCTACTCTTTGCAGTTCCTTCTCAAACTGTGGCACTGTCCTGGAAGTAAGGTCACATCTTTAGTTTCCAAAATGAATTGGAACCATCCTACCTGGCTCTGTCCAACCTTTCCTTCCTCTCTTTGTTCCCACCTGTAAATTGGAGCCTGCAACACCTGTGCAGAGTTTGCTACTCTCATATTGATTCACTCACACTTACTACGTTGAGAGAGAAGCCCTCAATTTGGGAAAGAATATTTTTTGTGATATTATGTTAGATTGTCTGTCTCTCAAGGTCATCAAAGTTTACTTTGCTTTCCTTACTTCCTGCTGCATAATTATTTATACACCTGCATTTTATTTCTATTGGTGGTTTGGGGTTATCCAATATTATTTTGGAGTTTACTTTGTCACTCAATTTTTTTATGAATGTTATCAATGCAATTTCACTTTTTTAATTGCTGTTGATTCTGTCTTTGCTATTACAAATTAAACTGCTAGATTTTGGAGGATAAAGAAAGAAATCAGGTAAAGTTAAAAACTTCACTATTTTCGCCGCATTCTTCCTATGAAGTTCTTTTACTTAAATTTAAATTAAAAGAATTAGACCACACACACTCAGTAAATTAGAATGTTTCTTATTCTAACAATTTAAAACAAATTTTACTATGTTTCACATTTCAATGGGCTCTTAAAAAAACAGAATACTAAGAAATGGCAAGTATGGGAAGCTGAGAAATATGTGACAAAATTATTCGATTTGGAAGGTTATTCACAGTACTTTTCAAAAATTTTAAATGAAGCACTAAACTAAAATTTAGATTAAAAATAAACTATTAAGGCTCTTATGTTTTTAATTTAGGAATATTATTTTCTCTCATAATATTTATCATAAAAACTTGCATTATTCTTTTTCACTACTAAGGTCTAATCTATAATATTTAAAATAACTAATTATTTGCCAACCATTAAGCTATGTCCTGCATTCAATAAATTATTTTGTTCAGATTAAGCCAATTCCTAATTGACATATTGGAAATAAATACACTCAAATTTCTTAGGAGACTCTTAACATTTTATCAAAAATCTATAAAATCTTAACACCTATTAATAGAGTTTGGTGGAGATTGAAGAAAAATATACCACAATTTAATTAGCGATGAGATCTTATTTACCCTACATCATGTTTAATTATGCTATTTCACCCTATTTATTTAGTCAGATATATTTATGTTAACATCTGAATTAAAAGAGTGATTAAATTCTATTCCCTTGAAAATAAATGGTATTCTTTTTTAATATAAAAGTGATATTTAAGTTGTAAACTATGATGTTTCAACTTAAATCTAATGTATGTGAGTTATACAAATAATGGACCATGATTTATTTTTATATCATTCCATCATGACCTGCAAAAAAGTCTTTTCTTCTCTATTTAGATTGTATGCAAAAAAAATATTTGAAGTGGTAAGTTTAGAAGCTAGTTCTTATAGACATATGAAAGAGAAGCAGTACTCAATTGTAAAAATAGAAAAACATAAAAGTCTAGAATAAAAAAATTGATATATTAATATATAGTTAACAGATTAAAATATATTTTATGCAAGAATATGCTGATAAATCTGACCCCAAATAAATGGATAATTTCTGTAAAAACTTACTACAATAAGATTACTAAATATTAAGAAGTTCTAATTCTAAAAGTAAATAAAACTTGCAGAAAAGCATCAAATTTTCCATTTAAAGTGGCAAATGATTAAGGTGCTGTAAAAACATCTCTTCTAATTTACTTTCATTGCAGCACTGTTCACGATAGCAAAGACTTGGAACCAACCCAAATGCCCATCAGTGATAGACTGGATAAAGAAAATGTGGCACATATACGCTATGGAATACTATGCAGCCATAATAAAGGTTGAGTTCATGTCCTTTGCAGGGACATGGAGGAAGCTGGAAACCATCATTCTCAGCAAACTGACAAGAACAGAGAGCCAAACACTGCATGTTTTCGCTCATAAGTGGGTGCTGAACAATAAGAACACATGGACACAGGGAGGGGAACAACACACACAGGGGCCAGTTGAGGGATGGGAAGGGTAAGGGATGGATAGCAGGGATGGGAGGGGTAAGGAAGGGATAGCAGGGGATTGGGGAGGAATAACATTAGGAGAAATACCTAATGTAGATGATGGAGGGGATGGATGCAGCAAACCACCATGACATGTATACCTATATAACAATCCTGCATGATCTGCACGTGTACCCCAGAACTTAAAGTATAATGAAAAACAAATAACTATAAAAATACAAAAATAAAAGCAAAGATAAATGCATTGCATAAGACTGAGAGATAACCTGTTGATAGTAAGAACATTTTTTCTACCTTCAAAACTTCTGAAGTAGGGTTATAATCCTAAATGTGAAAGCTAAACTCTTAAACTTCCAGATGAAACTTTAGGAGACAAATCTATGTGATATTATCTTAGGCAAAAATTATTAGGCAAGACTTAAAAAGCACTCCACATAAAAAATTATAAATTGATCTTCAACTAAATTTGCCAGACACCACTAAAGAAATGAAAAGGTAAACCACAGATTCAGAGAAAATATTCTTAATGCATACATCAGATAAAGAACTTTTTTGTTCAAAATACAGAAGTAATTATTATAATTCAATAATAGAAAACAAGAGACCCAACCAAAAATTGGCAAAACACTTAAACATACACTTCAAAAAGAAATATATGAAAATACTTAATAACCATATACACAGATGCTCAGCATTTAGTCAGCAGCAAGTTAAAACAGTGAAGGTATCACTACACACACATTAGAATAGCTAAAATTAAGAAGTCTGACAATGCCAAAAGCACAAGTCCTCTTACTTTTTTATTCTAGCCTCTCAACTTAAATCATTCTACTGCTTCCTCAACCTCAGTAATCTGTTTATGACAAAAAAGGAACTATGTGAGTAAACATACTGACAATAAAATTGAGCACTGATTTTTCAAACGTTAGTAATAAAGGGAAAACTTCACGTTAGGTTTCTCCATTGTTAACCTTTTATGATCTGGAATGTTTTAGGTTATAAGATAATCAGTGAATTTTCTTACAGCTTTTAATAACAGTGTGATGAATAAGGAATTTTTTTAAAGTAATTCTTAGGGAGACAAGGTTATGAGATCCAGCCACTTTTCTCATGTGGAAACTTCCATCCATAGGTCATCTTGGAAGTACTTCGTGCAGCCTTCTTAAAGAAGTCAGCAGCTTCGCACAAAGTGTCCAATATTCCATGCATTTAAAAATTAGGGAAAAGGGCATAATCATAGTCAGTGAGGGAGAAATATTTAACTACATGGATAATTTTTCAGTATATGTACCCAGAATCCACAACTATTCAGAAAAGTCACTGAAGTTAAAGTCTTAAAATATATATAACACAAAACTAAGGTTCATGAGTCCATTACAAAACATTTTAATATTTTCTTGGTAAAAAAAATGTGCTGGATAGGTGCAGTTTGAGTACAAGTGCATCTGGAAAATTGTTCAATGGCTTGCAGGAGAAATATAAGTAAAGAAATCTGAATTAAATAATGCATGAACATACGTACTTATCACTGTCTCCTTGGTTTTGGTTAAAATAGTGCCTTGCAAAGTGTAGTGGCTTATTAAATATTCACCAAATGAACGAAGAACATATATTTAAATTCAAATATGTAAGCTTTAAAAAGGCAGTTTCACAACGATGATATGTAGAAGGGGAGTAATGCCTGGGGAATAATGCCTTCAATATTTAATCATCAGGATAACAGATTCAATTGCCAGGTACCCAACACTTTGAAAATTTTTTTAAATCATCATTTGCATTGTTACAGTAGGAATGAACAAGAGAAAATGTAGTGTTAATAGTAAAGTTTCTGGTTACTTGTGTGGAAAAAATAACTAATTAATTTGATCATCAAACTGACTTTTTGTCTATATTTCAGTCAAAGGCACAAGTTTTCCCTCCAAAAATCTCTAAAACAAACTATTCTTGCACAATGCTAAATTCAAAATTTCCATTTAAATAAATAATGTTAAATGTACATGTGAATTGAATATTTCACTTCCAATCCATCAAATGCCAATAAATCTATTGCTTTCTAAATCCTTCATCCTAAATACAGAGACCCAAATACATTGATATCTTTCTTTAAAGTGAAAATATTTCTACTCATTCACTTTGTATAGTTACTATAAATACAACAAAAATCCTTAATCATTCAGTGTCACACTTATTACTATTAAAAGAATAAGATAAATTTTCTCAAGAATTTCAAATGTATTAGCCTATCTGAATTTTCATTCTATTTTTCTCTAAAAATCTTCTTATCCTGTTTGCATAGCCTCTTAGCAACAGTGTCTGTTGAATTCTGGATGACAAGACTTGCAAAGGCAAAAGAGGAATGTGTGCTAACAAACCAAAACGTGTGGTTTTGAGATGTAAACTCTTTTCAGGGAAATTGATCAATTCATAACTATGCTTACCATTAAAATTTAGTTTGAAAGCATCATGACCATAATAAACTTAAAGCTCCTGCTGGCTCTCAAAATAGGCCTTTAAAAAAAAAATTAAAGGCACAGGTAGTAAGGAGCATTTATTGTCAGTATATTTAAGCCTTGACCATCTATTTCTGAGGATTCCATTTGTTCTAACACATCATAATAAAATGTTTAATGTTAAGACTAATAATATTCCCAACTCAATTGCATAATACAGTTCTTATTTTTCCTTATGGAAAATTATTTCATTTTATTTCATCAGTCTCACAAAATCCTTATTTACCACTCATCTATTTTTCCTTTTGCTTAAAAATGCTTATTCTTTATATTATTAGTATTGTCACAAAGGAGCTTTTGCCCAGCATACCACAATTCGACATTTTACATACTTGGCTACATCTCTCTCCCATTTCCTTTCTTGAATCCTTTGCCAAATCTTTGCATTATTTCATGATTTTGAACACACTGTCTTCTTCCTTTCCCCCTGCAGACTGTGCTTTGCAAGATGAATTTTATTTCTCCTCTACAGATTCTCTACAAATAACTAATCTTTTCAATTCCCAAGTTTGTACCGATTGGAGAATCAATATTTTTGCTTTCCTTAGTCCAACATATTTCTGAATACGCGTGTCACCAGTCTCCTCATAAAAGCTCCCTACCTTAATTTATGAGCCTGCTTTGCTGGTTGGTCTCTTTTGACTTTATAATTGCTCAAGGTAATGAAATAACTTGCCAATAGCTTTCTATTTTCAGATTGCCTTGTGTAAAACATAAAATTATTTTTCAAGCACATTATTTATACAACCAAAATAATATTATTTTTTAAAATTTATTATAACCTACTTTATCACGCTTGATTCTCATTTAAACTTGTAGAATATTTTGGAAAACTACAGGAAGCGTAGGGTATCAGGCTATCACTGAAACAAAAGGATTAATTCATTAATTCATATTAAAGCTATTTAAATATCCATGGTAAGCAACATATTTTAGAATGGCAGATGGACAATAAATAGTTTAGTATCGACCTCTTTAAATTACTCAAACTTCTTTTTTGAATCTTGCTTAATTATTAACTTCCGATGTGGCTACCTCATTTCATAAACCAAATAATCATTGCAGCATTTGGGGGTCAGTATTTTGCTATTAAAGAATTTGTGAGTTTTTCTTCAATATTACATTTCTCTTTCTTCATTCTGCCTTCCCATATGATTGAACATCAAACAATTTAGCAGCACTAAGGATTCTTCAACAGTTTTTCTTTCTTACTTATTGCTAAAAACATCGAATAGATTAGGCTTCACACAAATCCTTCTGATAACATCCTAAACACTTCCATTGGTCCCCACAGTTCAGTCAGCATGCAGTACACCTACCTCCATTCTGTTTGTAAATGAAAAGAAAACATGGCAGTCAACTGAGAATAGAGGAAGACAGAAAGCTTTCTATAAGGAGGGGAATAGAGGCAAGCAAATACTCTGAAGACAGAAATATGCTTTGCTGGAATATGATTGCTTCTGATGCATTTGCCAAACTGCAGCTCCCAAATGCCCTGACATACTCAACAACCTGACACAGAAAATTTTATTGGTGAGATTCTTTTTCTTTTACCTATTCTAAAATATTTTGAGTCTAGAAAATACTTACCTGATAGATTTTGCTGTTGTCATTGAGATCAGTGATTAGTTCACTCTAGGAATACTCTAATTTTTAAAAATCTGTTCATTTTTAGTCTTTGATCCAAAAAATTGGTTGACTACATTAAATGATTATTGCTTTTTGTTCTTTTTCACTGGCTGATTGAGTTGAATTGATTTGAACCATTTTGTCTTTTCGTCCTCACTCCTATAGATGCCACATGATTGCCCTCTTCTATTTCTTTCCCAGTGGATGGACAGTTGACTTTTCCCTTTGAAGTCCATTTAGCTTTGTTTTTGTTTTGGACCAGCCTAAGACAGGGATTATTGGCTCTAAATTTTTTGTTGTTTGAAGCAAAATCTTCAAAAAGAATCAGGGCTGCCAATTCTTCAGTGCTATGACAAGTTTAGGCATATTAACTGTTCCGACATCACAACAACTTGTTGCATGTATATGGGTGTTCAACAGCCAGTTAAGAATGAAATTACTGTTTGTGCATACTCAGGTCACCTAAAATCATTCATGTCAGGATCTGGCCTTTTGCCAGATTATTTGCCTGTCAAGTTGTAGAATTGCAGACTATATTTGAAGAATGTGAACAGAATAAGTTGCCAGTTTTTATTCCTAGGGAGTTGATCTAACAAGGGGATTAGCAACATACTTTTCCTGAGGGTATGGCTGAACAGTATTATGCAGTAATGTCTCAGGAATTGTAAGAGGAAGAAATAGAATGAGATTGTAAATGAGAAAGGTTAGAAAGTGAGAGATGGAAAAGAAAAATACAACTGTTGGCAAATCATTATATTACATAATAATTGCATCAGATGTTCCTTAGTGCCTTACTCTAATTAGACACATTAT
This sequence comes from Cebus imitator, assembly GCF_001604975.1. NCBI lineage: Eukaryota > Metazoa > Chordata > Mammalia > Primates > Cebidae > Cebus > Cebus imitator. The sequence goes on from NW_016107403.1 coordinate 4,925,959, forward strand.
CATTGCTGCTGGATATAGGCTATTTAAGCCTATTCTATATTACTGGAACTTAGAGTTGGGTTATTTGTCATATAATGTAGACCCATCAACTGGTTTTATCTTTTAAAACTTTTAAGAGTTTTAAAAACTTTTTATGAGTTTTAAAAAAATAATGTTTTATAAAATAAGTTATTTACTGCCCAGCATCCCTATCATGAACTAAGATGTGTAAAGATGAAAGAATAAAGACTTCTAAATCAGAAAACAATATGCCAATTACTGTGAACAATTTAATTAACCTCTCTAAGCCTCAGTTTACTCAGTTATGCATCTGTAAAATAGAAATATTAGTGCCTTTCACAGCTATATGCAACACACACTCAACAAATAATTATTGTTTATAATAATATATTATTGATATTGTTGTGCCTAACACAAAAAGAATATTTCTATAGCAAAATAAATGAGAAAAATCTCTGTGGTCTTAGTTAAGTAAATGTATTTTATATGGGATGCCTAATGAATTTTAATAAATCGAGTTATATCCTGCAAGCTTGCTAAACTTATTATAATCTTGTATAATGTAACAGCTGTTTTGAAATTCATGAAGATTTTCTGTATTTATGGTTATGTCATCTTCAAATAATGCAATCTGTGTGTGTGTGTGTGTGTGTGTGTGTGTGTGTGTGTGTGTGTGTGTTACTGTATTAGTCTGTCTGCATAGCTAATACCTGAGTCAAGGTAATTTATTTTAAAAATGATATTTAATTAGCTCGTGGTTCTGCAGGCTGTACATGAAGTGTTGTCCCTTGTACTGATGAAGAACTCAGTAAGCTTATAATCATGAGAAGGTCAATGGGGAGCAGGTGGGACACTTGGCAAGAGTGGGAGGAAGAGAGAGAAGTGGGGAGGTGCCACACTCTTTAAACAACCAGATCCCTCCTGAACTGAGTCAGAACTCACTCATTACCAAGGGGGTGGGGCTTAACTGTTCATGAGGGACCTGCTCCCCATAATCCAAACACATCTCACCCAGCTCCACCTCCAACACTGGAAATTACATTTTAACATGAGATTTGGAGAAGATAAACATCTAAACCATATTGGTTACTTACCAAATCTGTATAATTTTTATGTATTATTCTGCCTTTATCTTTTGGCTAGGACCCAAATACAATTTCATATATGAAAATAAATATCTTTAATTGTTTCCCAATCTTATGTGTTAAAGCATTAAGGAAGCAGTATTTCATAATTTATTTTAATTAATTTGAAAGTTTCTTCTACTTGTATACTGAGAGTTTAGGTTTTAATAATTAATGGATGTTAAATTTTGTCAAAAGCTTTTCTGTATCTATTAAAACAATGATAAACTGTTCCTTTTTTAGTGTAACAATGACTTTTTTTCTCTTAAACCAACTTTGCCTTTGTAGAATTAACTGAACCTGAGTTAATGTGATCATTCTAAATATTTATATGTTAATATTTCATTAAGTATTTTTGCATCTATGTACATCAAAGACATTTCTATGTAGTTTTCTTGTATGTTTTATTGTTGTTCTGTTTTGTTTGCTTTGAGACGGAGTCTTGCCCTGTTTTCCAGGCTGGGATGCAGTGACATGATCTCAGCACACTGCAACCTCTGCTTCCCAGATTCAAGCCATTATCCTGCCTCAGCCTCACAAGTACCTGTGTCTGATAGATGCCTGCCACCACACCTGGCTAATTTTGTATTTTTATTAGAGATGGGGTCTTACCATGTTGGTCAGGCTGGTCTCAAACTCCTGACCTCAAGTGATCTGCCTGCCTCGGCCTCCCAAAGTGCTGGGATTACAGGCATGAATCATGCACCTGGCCCTTGTATGCTTTCATTTGGTTTGTATATTAATGTAATGTTGGCCTTATAAAATGAGTTGAGAAGTGCTTCTTCTCTTCTATTTTGTGAAAAAAAAAATTGCTTTGGCTTAGTAATAATTCCTCTTGAAATAATTGATAGATTTCACCCATTTGAGAGGCTTCATTGCATCTGGAGTTTTCTTTGTGGAAAGGATTTTAATTATAAATTATTTTATTAAATATTGCACCTATTCCACATTTCTGTCATTCTTTGCTTAGTAATGGTAATTTTTGTCTCTCAAGGAAGTTTTTCATCTGTTATTAAATATATTGGCAAAGTTGTCTTTAATATTTGATTATAAACAATTTAAATCTGTAGATTCTGTAACTATTTGATTTTTCAATTCCTGATTTGGTGATATACATTTCTCTATTTTTCTTAATTAGTCTATTAGAATTTTATCTGTTGTATTTTTTTATTTTTAGTTTTATTAAATATGTTTATCACTGTTCATTTTTTTTAATCTACTATCCATTATCTATTTCACAGATTTTAATGCCATTTTCTATTATGTCCTTCATTTCATTTGTTTTCAATTTGCTATTTCCTTCCTAGATTTATAAAGTAGAATCAGATTATTGATTTGAAATTTTTCTTCTTCTTAAAATAAGAATCTATATCTATAAACTTACCTGCATGCATTGCCATAGCTATATTTCACAATTTTGATATAGTGTTTTTATTTTATTTCAGTAAAAATATTTTCTAATTTTACTTGTAATTTCTAATTTAGCCTATTTGTTACTCGCCAGTACATTTTTGATGTTCAAGTATTTTGAGATTTTAGACATATTGTATTTTAATAATTTAGAAATTCTATTGAGGGCTATTAATAAAACATACTCTATAATTTTATTTAAAGCTGTTAAGATGACTTCTATGCCTCAGATTATGAACTATTATGATGAAAGTTCATAAGTATGTGGAAAGAATAGGTACTCTCCTGTGGCTGGGTAAGATATTCTATAAATTTCTGTGGATCAAGTAGTTTCATGGCATTGTTCAGGATTTTCATACTTCTACTGATTTTCTGTGTACTTATTTTTCAATTACTAAGAAGTGAACATAAACGTTTCTAGACAAAGGAATGGTTTTATGTAACATTCCTTTCTGTTCTATTAGTTTTTGCTTTACTGATTTAGCAGCTTGGCTGTAATATATGTCCACAGTTTGGATTTTTGTTTCTGTAATCAATTAAACCAATTCATGTGAAGTCTGGTCTATTTAATAAGTCAAAGTTTAGTCTAGTAAGTAAACTTAAGTAGATCATATCAAAATTCTGGGGATGTGACCAGGACCACCTCTCATGTGATACACTGTACTCTAATTTGTGTTTGCCTCTCTGCTCTTATGAGACTGACAAAATATCTGTTCAGATTCTCAGTCTCTCAAGGAATGCTTATACTTTCAAATTAAAAATTGCGACAAGGAAAAAAGTAGAAAAAATTTAAGCTCTTATCTTGTGGCTTTCTCCTTTTACAGATCTTTGCCATGGATATTTCCTTGCCCTTGTAATTCTCTCATGTTTTTAAATAGATATTTTAAAATATTTGTTGACATTTCTAATGATTTATTACATAATTAACCATGACCAGAATTGATCCTTATGTTTTATTTCATCTGTTACAAAATTTTCAAATTTGACAAAATATTACTGCTATTTATTTTGCATGTGAAACAAGAGGTATATGATATTATTTCTAGATTCTCTAGACTTATAAAATTTGGTCTTAATTGCCTAGGTGTTCTTGTGAACAGATGATAGATTCCATGATATGATTAGAAGAAACATGTAAATTCCAATGGCTCAGCCATTTTTAATATTCTAAAAGATACCAATCTAGTTTTAGTCTATACTTTTAAAATGCAATTGAAGATACAGTGATAAAATTTGTTTCTGTGTTTCTGTGTGTACCTGAATATTTGTGTTTTTAGGTAAGAGATGGAACTCTTTTGGCTTCATATTTAGTGCACTACACGTGAGTGAAGTGTTTAGTTGATCTTAGATTTAATCAACATTAAATGCAAAGTGTTTCTGTTTTAAAAACTTGTGATAATTCATGATAAATTCTCTAGTACTTTGGACCATTAGTTGAAAAGTTTGATTTAGAGTATCTTCTCCTTTTGCATCTACTCAAATCAATACATGTTTAATTTTGATTAAAAAAGATATGTAGAGTCACAGTTTTTAGATGACATGCATATTATGTCTGTCTAAATGCAAGATGAGGTACGTTCCCTACCAAAAAATAAAGATTTTTAATATATATATATATATTTTGAGATGGAGTTTCGCTCTTGTTACCCAGGCTGGAGTGCAATGGCACGATCTTGGCTCACTGCAACCTATGCCTCCTGGGTTCAAGCAATTCTCCTGCCTCAGCCTCCCGGGTAGCTGGGACTACAGGCATGCGCCACCATGCCCAGCTAATTTTTGTATTTTTAGTAGAGACAGGATTTCACCATGTTGACCAGGACGGTCTCGATCTCTTGACCTCGTGATCCCCGCCTCAGCTTCCCAAAGTGCTGGGATTATAGGCATGAGCCACCGCACCCGGCCCTTTTTTTTTTTTTTTTTTAAAGCCCTTAATCATTTTATTATGGTAAAATTTAACATCAATCTACTTTCCTCCATTTTTGTATCAATAAAAATATAAAACACTCTGCATTGATCAGAATAAACAATTTATGTTTATGCTTCCTTATTTTCAGATATTAATTGTAGTGATAGTAGATACCGATAGCAATGATTTGTTTTAATACAAATATATGGAAATATTTAATAAATAAATACAAAGTAATCATCTATCTTTTTAAATGTTTACTTTTTTTCTGGGACATGGTTAACAAACAAAATATCTGTATCTATTTAAAGTATACTATTTCATAAATGCTGACCTGAATATACCCCGATGTCATCATCACAATCAGTATGATGGAGATAAATATGTCCATCAATCCACTTTTCATACCCCTTTGTAATTATTATACCCTGTTCCTCACTACACAATTAGTTTTCAAGACACAATTGATCTACTTCTATCACTATATACTTAAAATATCTAGACCCTAGATTAAAAGAAATTAACAGCACATACTCCGTTATTGCCTGGCTTATTCATTCAGCATAGTCATTTAGAGTCTTAATATAATTGTGTGGGTATGCCATTGTAATTACTCTAGTTTTACAGTGTATCTTAAAATTAGGTACTGTTGGGCCAGTGACTTATTTTTGTAAATAATTTTTTTTTTCCTATGGCTGCTTTCCAGATACAACAGCAGAATTGAATAGCTGCAGCAAAGACCTGCTATGGTCCTCAAAGATCAAGGTATATGCTATCTGATATTTTATGAAAAGTTTGCTGATGCCTACTCTATTAAAAGCTGAGTTTTAAATAGATCTTCACTAAGTGATGTTTACTCAATAATATTGCTATTGCATTTTGTAGTTAATTCAATTATTTATGAAAAATGATAAAATTTAAATTAAAATTTAAAAAATATTTTTCTAGTGAATATAAAATATATTAATAAGGTCAGAGTAAAATTAAAAGCAACCCAAAATATCAAAATTTTCAAATGAGCATATGAAAAAATTAAATAAACGCTAACAAAAATAATTATTATAGCACATACTATATATTGACACACCAAATCATTGTATTGCCAAATGCTGTTGAGATTTTAGTAAAACTGTTACAGTAACAGATACCTTGTGTCAACCCAAACTGATTCAACTTTCTTGAATGTAATTTTTTAAAACATTAAGGTGCATAATATTGATCAAGTCATTGGATTCAGTAGTCTCACTGTTAGAAATGTGTTTCTATAAATTCCACATCTATGACACTATTGCCACATTATTTCGAAAAATTAAAAGTTGATGACAAACTGAATGTCTGGAGATATGGGGAATATTTATTCAATAGGATGATATGATGCCATTATAATGAGCATTGTTAGCCCTGTGAGTTCCATTGGTTTTTATTTACAGTATAATATAGTTATTTAGGAATTTTTTAAAGGTTTCTTGACTATATTTGAAACCACAATTCTATCTGAAATGGACCTCAAATCCTCAGAAATCTTTGAAATTAGTCTTGGCTTTCACTTCAGTGCTAAATTGCAATGGTTCCAAATACTTGCAACTTCTTGGACAGCAATTTTTTTCCAACTTTCCTGTCTTCCATCTTTAGAATCAGCTGCACCAGCACCTGTATTTAACTCCTTCCTGGAGGAAGCCATTTTTCTTCTGAATCTTCAAAGCTAAAATCTTCACACATTAATACAATACAGTTACTTTTTTCATACTTTGTGGACTTGCTGTTTTATATCCTACCTTCCACAAATTTCTTCAGCCCCTTTAGTGCATTAACTATAATAATGAGCATAGCAATGTCTCCACGTGTAAGAGAAAACATTTTTTTCTTTGAATCCTTTAAGCTTCACTTAAAAATATAGTAATCTACACATACAAATTTTAATTCTTCAACTCTCAGTCTGCTATTCATTTTAATCTTGTTTACTTAATATTATTCAGTTCAAAATGCTGTAAAAAAGCTTATCAATGAATATTTAATATTTAAAGCTTTAACATACACCTTTCCTCTGAGTAAGCATCTTCATCCTGCCTGTTCACTGGCTAACTTATAAATGGAAGCCTTTTTGCCTGCGTCCTTCTCTAGGGAGAGTTGTTTATCTCCTCCTCTGCCCTTCCACAGCACTCTACCATACACATATATGGCAGAAATAAAACTATATAGAGACAGTAAAACTAATAGGTACCAAATACTGAAAGCTTACTATGTACCAAAATCCCATACTAAGCTCTATACATTCATAATTTTATTTAAATTTTGTACAAACTTTATGAGTTAAATTCTAATATTTACATCACTACAGGTGATAAAAGAGATTTTAAGAGGTGAAATACATTTCCAGGTCACACAGCACTAAACTAAGACTGAATTTGCCTCCAGGTATTCTTTACAGACATCATGTCCTTACCACTCTAATCTTTTGTTTTAGTTCTATGTCTTACATCATGTATCATATGTATTAAAGAAAATAAAGTCCATTTAGCAACATATATTACCTGTTTTCTTATGAATTCAGGTATTTTTACTCAGAAGATTGGTATTTCGATTAAAGATGGTATTATCCCTTTTATCTCACAGGATTTGCTGCAATGATAGCAAATAAATAGAAAGGCATAGGTTCAGAAAAATGAGAAAAATAGAAGAGGGCCACCTCAGGCAAGAGATTTAATTTTTCCCCGAAGTTTAATACACAGATAAATAAATATTGATCAGAAAAACAGCATAGAAAAACAACTACTCAGAACACCACAGAGAAGACAGTAGTCAAGGCATTTTCAGGCCTCTGCTCATACCTTGGAAAGATTTGGAATTTGGAAATACACACACTAGGAATGCAGGAGGGAAAGGTGATGCTAAATACAGGAGAATTTGTTGACGATCTTTAGTGGAACTTTTATTTTTCCTCCATCATGAGAAAAAAACAAAGCTACAGTTTAGTGTTTACACTTCAGGCTAAAAGAGAAAAAAAGATAATACATTCTTAATACAAAGAGACTACCTTCTGGCAAGGAATTAGGACAGGTAATATAGTGATTGGTACCCAAGACGCAGATGCTTGGGGAGCATTCAAGCACCCTTATACCTCAGGATATCGACCAGTCAAAAGACATTCATGTACATACTTCTCAGGGTGGTTCATATATTGACCTATCCCTAAGGATGAATAGAAAATACAAACTTCATTTGATTAAATCCTAAGCATGAAGGAGCAGGTGCAAAATTTAAAAAGAAAAGAAAGCACTTAGATAATAAATGAAAGAAGAGGAAAATATATAAACTATATCTTTTTTTGAAATACTTTTAAAATATTAATATATTTTTATAGACAGTATTTAATGCTATCATAAAATAACAACATGGAGATATAGAAAAGGAGAAAACAGGAAAGAATTTTAAGTAACTAAAGTTATATTACAAAAATTATATTCTTAGGAATTGTCCAATGATCAAGTTAAAGAAAAATATCCCAGAATACACAACAAAAATATACAAAAAATATTAAAGAAGATGTAATTCAGTGGGCACAGTAATCTTTGAAATTCCAGAAAGAAAGAATGTAGATAAATATTCTAAAAATCATAACAATAATAGAAAAAAGTGATTCAAAGCTAAAGTTAAACACAATTCTTCTAATTGAAAGGACCCAATAGAAACTATCGAGTAAAATGACAATCAGCTCACTTAACAACCTCAATATGAAATTTCTAAACCCAAGTAAATACAAAGACCTAAAACCTATAGAAGGGAATTAAAACACACACACACACACACAAACACACACACACACATATGCAAGCAATCAGACTGGCAGCAGACATCTCAGTAGCAATATTGTTTACTGGAAGGCAATAAAGAAATACTTTCAAAGGTTCATCAAAAATTTCCTTGTGTTCTATACTCATCCTTGCAATCAATTAAAGGTAAATGTAGTTATTTTTAAATATGATAAATCAGAAGGTTTAACTTCCAACACATCTTCTCTTGGGAAATCATTTTATTTATTGGACTGGAATAAAACAAAGATGATAGAGACATATAATTCAGAAACAGGTGAAAAGAAAGTCACAACTTTGCAAAAGACAGAAAACATTTAATTTAAAGAGACAAGGCATATGCTACAGTTTGGCTCTGAGTCCTCACCCAAATTTTATCTCAATTTGTAATCCTCATGGGTGGAGGGAGGGACCTGAAATCCCCACGTGTTGAGGGAGGGAGGTGATTGGATCTTGGGGGCAGTTTCCCTCATGCTGTTTATGTGATAGTGAGTTAGTTCTTACAGATCTGATGCACCTAAAAGGGGCTCTTCCCCCTTCACTCTAACTTTGCTCTCTCTATCCTGCCGCCTTGTGAAGAAGGTGCCTGCTTCCCCTTCTGCCTTGATTGTAAGTTTCCAGAGGGCTCCCCATCTATGCATAACTATAAGTCAATTAGGCTTCTTTTGACTCACAGTTTTCGGTATTTCTTTATAGCAGTGTGAGAATGGATTAATGCAGCAGAGAATTTCAAAGAAAATTCTCAAAAAAATAAAAGAACAATGCATGGGATGACAAAAGATTTTATAAATAAAATTATTTGATTAATAGTTTGTAAAAATTTAGATTGTGATGGTTTATAATACAAATAAAAATAATTTTTTAAAAAATAAGAAAAACTTCCAGAAAGCTCAAGAACAAATTTAAAGGTTGGGCAAGAAAATCATGCTTTTTAAGTATAGACCAAATGGGCCAGATGGAAACAGTGACCATCAAGAAGAGTGGAATGGGATCCAAGCAAAGCTGGAGTAGATAAAAAGCTGGAAGCTATCAGGGATGTGGGGGAGAAGATATATTTCTTTTAAGAAGAATAAAGGATGGAAATCAGAAAGTATAACAAATTTTTAAAATAAAATTAACAGTATATATGAAAAGTAAGACATAATATGGCTTGAAATAGCATGATAAAGTACAAAAAAAAGGTTGATACTAATATTTTTCTTGGAATGGCACAAAAGCTTCCTGTGGAAAATGAATATATAATAATGGAAATCTACTTGGCATCTCCAGTAAATAATCATTATACTATCATCACTACATAAACACATTTTACTGGAGTGTTTGGGGGCAGAGGATGAATTAATCTAGAGCTAAAGATTTTATTCCTAAATTATAGCTATGGCATAGAAAATAAATGCAATCAACCGTGATAATGTAAAATTTGAAGTATAAATGACACAAACTGGGAGCTGAGGGTGGGAGGAAAGCTGGGAACCAAATTGGAAAGAGTATGAGAGTATAAACAACAAAATTCTCATTTATAATAGGGAGTATACAGATGACTTTGTAAGTTTATAAATCAAGAAACAGCAAAGTAAGCATATATTTTAAAATCTAGATGTAAAGCAAAAAGTTTTTTATTATATGGCATGTTCTATTTAATTTTTAAACTGTGTGTGCATATATCTATATGTATGTGTATATATATAATCATATATAACTATACACATATAAATTTGATAAAAAATTTTTTAAAACTCAAGCACTATATGTCATATAATCTAAAATAGTTTGGTGCTTGCTTGTGTTTGATTTTCACGTTTTGACCACAATTTATTCCTAGTTGACAGCAAGTGTAAGATATTATCAACTGTAAAATGCTGCTGAATTTCAGAGATATTTACATTTGAAAATAAAAATAGGTGTCTTAGAATCAGTGCAATTGGATAGATCAAATTTAATTCAGACAGATGTCCCTACTTACGAGAAAATGTAACAGAAATAACTGCAAGGTTTAACAACTAATAGTGAAAAACAATGGTTCATTTCAGAGAATCACACATCAGCATGTTATCAGAGCTGCAATGGGTGATAGTTCATCAATATATGACCTTTACTCTGGACAGTGATATACAGATATTGCTGATGAAAAAGCCCTCATTCTCTAAAATGGTGCTGTAAGAAATCTATACATATAAAATGGTTAGTCTACAATTAGGCAATAAAACAAAGGAGCTTAATTATCCATTTACATAAGACAAAAATTAGTCCCCTGTGAGAGCTCCAAATAAAATTATCTGAGATTGACCACTGCATGCCATAAATTTCCAATCAGTAAAATCATTTTGCTATACTAAATTAAGGTAATAAATATTTGCAAAAGGAAAAATATGAGATATGACAATTCTTCTGCTCATTGCAGTTATTCTCTGATTGACAAAATTTGCCTCAGTAAAACCAATTGTAGGATAATCCATGGGGATCCTGTGAAGATGCAATCATTCATTCATTTTTAACAGGGGACCTCAGTAGCCACATCAGTCCAAATGAGAGTAAACAGTAGGTTCCAAGATATTTGGGGGGAACATTATTCCAATATTGAATTTTTTAAGGCATGGTTAGGCTATTCTTCTAAGTATTTAAAAAGTTTTCAAGTGTCTTAATGGTACTTCAGAAACAATCCAGCCTTGTTCTTCATGTCAACAATGGATTACTATACAAACTAGTTTAGCAGTAAGTGGCTGGATTGTTGAAGTTAGGTGGTTTTGTAACAGAGGAGAGTTGATTGTTTCCCAGTTTTGGTCATGAATAAAATTATAAGTTTCATGTACAATAAATTTTTGAAGTCTGCCAAAGTGCATAAAACACATTTGAAATATTTAAGCATTGAGAGAGAAATAGAGCAAAAATGTGGATTAGGATTCTCCAGTTATCATCTCCCTGCACAAACATCTATTTGAGCAACTATTCACACCAAAAATATCTTCACAATATGAAAAGCAGGTAAAAGATCACAGTACCTGATTGTACTGTGATAATAAGAAAAGATACCCTTAGTGTCAAGCAACCTCAGTGACCCCAGAGTTCTGGCACATTTCAGTATCATGCCAGCTGCATCTGTCCTGGGCTTCTGCCAGTGCCAGGCCAGTCACAGTGTGCCCCAAATTATTATCATGCCCCAAGGCTTCACTGCCTGCATCTTCCATGGGCTTCTGGCCCACCCCAATGCCATGCCTGCTGCAGGAATTTCACAAAGCCAGTGCTTGAAGACTAAAATAGTACCCAATTCAAATGTGCAAAAATCAGTGCTCCATCAGAAAAATCTGGGAAACAAGTCATCACCAGACAAAGTGATGGGTCAGTGACTGACAGTAAAGAAATGGAGATCTATCAACTGCCTGACAACTAAAAATAATTGTTTTGAGAAAGGTCAATTAACTTCAAGATAACACAAAGAAATGTATCTACAAAATAAGGGAAACAGCAAGAGACCAGAATGAGAAATTTGATAAAAAGATTGACCTAACTGTAAAAGGTAGACAGAAATCATAGAGCTGAAAAGGATAATGAGCAAAAGAATAAATACAATAAAGAGAATCAATTGCAGAACTGATCAGCAGAAAGAAGAATCTGTGAACTTGAAAACAGATTATTTAAAAATATTTAGTCAAAGAAAAGAAAGAATAAAAAATGAAAAGGAATGAAGAAAGCTTATGGGATTTATGAGACACCAAAAAAGCTAATTTTTGAGTCATAGAAATTTAAGAAGGAGAAAAGAAAAATGAAAGAATAGAAATCTTATTTAAGAAAGAGTAGCAGTTCCAGAGACTTGGAGTGGAATAACAATTAAACAAAAATAAAAGAAAGACTAGCAGAAAATGTTCTGAACCTAGAAAAGATGAAAATACCTAGGTATAAGAAGGTCCAGTTCCTCAAACAGATTCAATCTAAATAAAACTATCCTAAGATCCTTTAATCAAAATGACATGAAAGTAAGCCAAAGAGAGGATGCTGGAAACAGCAAGAGGAAAAAAACACAGACTTATAAGGGAGTTTCTACACAATAGTAGCAGACATCTCAGGAGAAACCTTGCAGGCCAGTAGATGGAGGGATAATATACAAAAAGTGTTAAAGGGAGATTAACTGTGAAACAATAAAACTGTACCCTGAAAAGCTGTCCTTCAAAAATGAAGGAGTAATACTTTTCTAGACAAACAAAAACTAAGGAAATTTATCACCATTAGATCTATCTTACAAAAAATGCTAAAGAGAGTTCTTAAAAATGAAAGACAAAGATGCTAATGAATAACACAAAAACATCTGAAAACATAAAAGTCACTACAAAATGTAAGTAAACAGTCAAATTCATAATACTCTAATACTGTAAGGGTGGTAAGTAAATCACTTTTATCTTTATAATAGAGGTTGAAAGGCAAAATTAATAAAAATTTAAATACCTACAATAATTTTAAGGGATATGCAAAATAAAATGATGTAAATTATTACACCAAAAATTCAACAGCTGGGATGGGTAGTAGAGTAAAAATGTATAGTTTGTGTGTGGGTATATGTGTGTGTGTGTGTGTGTGTGTGTGTGTGTGTGTGATCGCTATCAACCTGTTTTTAGATTAAAACAATCTGATGTAACTATAAATGGTTTTTGTTTGCTTCATGATAACCCCAAAGCAACAATCTATAGTAGATCACAAAAGCACAAAAAGCAAGAAAGCAAATATACTATTCATGAAAATCACTTCACCACAAAGGAAGACAGAAAAGAATGAAAGAAAAACAAAAAGTCTTTAAAACAACTAGAAATCACTTAACAAAGTGACAGTAGAAAATGCTTATTAGTAATTACCTTGAATTTAAATAAATTTTCCAATTGAAAGATATAGAGTGGCTGAATATATTAATACATCTTGGGATTAAGTACATTCAACTTCTATCAGATTTACCATTAGGCTTTAGATGCAACTTGATGGGATTTATAAATTGAATATCATAAAGTTCATTGTTTTTCCTAGCACACAGAAATGCAATTAACTCTTGCATTTTGATATATATCCAGTAACCCACTTCTTAATTCTTATTTGTAGATTCTTTTGGATTTTATGTATATAAAGTATATATATGTGTGTGTGTATATATATATATATATATATATATATATATTCAAAAATATATATATATATATTTGAATGATGAATTTATTGCATTTCCAGTTCTTATTTTTAATTCTTTTTGCCATCTTTGCTGACTACAAACAAGCATCCTTGTCTTACTCCTAACTGGAGAGAGAAAGTTTGCAACATTTCACCATTCAACTCTATTTTCACTGCAGTACTTTGCAAAATTCCTTTATCAAATTGAATGATTTTCTTTCCATTTTGACTTTAATATTTTCTTTTTAAACATTGATTTATCAAATCCAATTTCTATATCTATTCACTTATATGTTTCTTTTCCTTCCTTCTGTTAATGTATTACACTATATGTATTGATTTTACTATGTTAAACCAAACTTGAATTCCTAGAATGAATCTACTTTGGTTGTATTGTCTTTTTAAATATATTACTGGATTAGGTTTCTCATATTTGAAGATGTTTTTATCTATGTTCTATGGAGTTACATTGGACTACAATTTTTCCTTGATATCCTTATCAGATATGTCAAGATAATATTCAACTCCTAAAATAAATTCAAATAGATATCTTATTTATTTACTTTTTAGAGACAAGGTCTTAACCCTGTCATTTAGGCTGGATCACTATGGATAGAAGCTGTGATCCCAAGAGGGCACTCTAGCTCTGAACTCCTGGGCTCAAGTGATCCTCCCACCTAAGCCTCCTGAGTAGCTGTAACTACAGGTGTGCACAAACAAGCCTGGCTAATTTATTTTTATTTTTTCTATAGACAGGGCCTCATTATGTTTTCCAGACTGGTCTAGAACTCCTGGGCTCAAACAATCTTCTCTCCTTAGCCTTCCAAAGTGTTAGGATTATAGGAGTGAGCCACCTCACCTGGCTAGATTTCTTATTATTTGGAATTTACATATAGTTAGCTATTTTAACTTTGTAAGGATTCAGCAATAAGTTATCTGCATCTGTACTTTGCTGGAAAGTTTTAAACTGGAGATTTAATTTACTTAAAGTTAAGAGATTACAATTTTGAAAGAGTTTAGAGAACTCAAAATTTTAATTTCTTCTGAAATTAGCAGTAATTATTATTTTGTAGAAATATGTACATGTCATCTATAGTGCTAATGTATTGGCAGAGAATTTTTTACAAAAATATGGATATATAACCTTATAATCTCTCTTCAACATTGTTTTTGTCTTAATATTATTAATATCAGCAAGGCTTGCAGGATGTTCACTTTTTTTCACCGTAATAAGTCTCATTTAATTCCAAAAGAAATTAATCCAGATTGGACAGTAATATACAACTCACACTTTTATGTTTCTTTTATAAATACCTAACCTAATACAATTTTCCTTATTTGTGTATATGTTATAAATAATAATTTTATCTCAGATTTCAGAGTCTTAACAGGATTAAAACATTTTCTTATAGCTACTACTTTATGCCTATGAAGGGTCTGAACTTGTAGTGTCCTCCTTTCTTAAATCCAAGTTAATTACAGTATCCTCTCAAGAAGATTTTCATAAATTATTAATAACCTGATTCCATTTTTTAAAAAATGGTTTTGGAAAATGTGAACATAGAAAATTCTGTTGTCCTCTATTGCTTCATGATATGAGAAAAAAAGATGCACACTTCAACAGAAAAAGTAGGTTTATGGGGCAGTTCTGATAGCATTTTACATGGTAAAGTATAAAAAGGTTTTAGAAGCAAAACCCTTGCTCAGGGGTAAAAGTTGTTTCAAAATATTTCTCTTCTGAATTGCTCAGTACTTTCAAGTGCTTTTCAAATTGATAGGCAGATCGCTGGCATCAAGTTGATCACATTTACACCTGTCATGAACAGTGACATTACAAAAATCAAGAACATCTCTAACCCTGCACAGCTGGTGAAGCCTGGAGTTAGGGACTACAATGGCCATCATCAGCTAACTGTGCCAAGAGACCGAACTTCAGATGACCATCTTCCAAGGAGCTATCCTCTCAATTACCAAGAAGAAATGAACCAAAACCTCTTTACCAGGTTCCAAATGACTCTGGAGATCTTCAGGTGATATGTGTGTTTCACTTTGTAATGGTAGGGCATGCCAGAATAGATTCCTTTTTCACCTCTTAACGCTACCTCAGCTACCACTGGCTCTTTCTCTTTGCTGGATCAAGACCAAAACTGCTATTATTTTGACTTCTTGAGATGAACTCCAAAATCGCTTCTTTTCAGCTACCGTTCTATTAGTCATATAAGACCAAATACCTGTCTAAGCATAGCTTTAGCTGGGACCCATATGCTTTGATACACAGTATTATATTACTATTTAGTTCAAATATTTTCTGGTTTCCATTGTGATCTTTTTCTCTGAACCATGAATTATTTAGAAATGCATAATCTGCAAACTTTTGAAGACTTTCTAATTAATTTATTAATATTGTCTATTTTAATTTTGGGGGTTCAGACAACATATTTTATATGATTTCAACCATTTGAAATGTTTTTTAAGATGTATGTTAAAGCTATTCATATGTCCAATTATGGTAAATATTTCATAAATACCTAATTCATTCTCTAGTTTTTGAGATTCAAAATGTTCATCATACAGTTTTTGAGATCAGCATTTCATATGTCAATTAGATTTATTTTGTTAATAATATTAACTTTATATAATTTAGTAAATTTTTATCTACCAAGTTTTTTAGCTTTTATTTTTTTCTGTTGAGAAGTTAGCTTAAGTATAATTTATCTTTCTTTGAAAGTAATTGTTTGCCTCTGGGTGGTTTAAGATTTTTCTCTTTCTCGTTGGTTTTCAGAAGTTATAATGTTCTACATATCCGCTAGAGGTTTGTAGTGCTTCATGAATTTGTAGCAGTGATATTCATTACACTGACAACACTTCAGGTATTGTCAATTAATTATACTCACAATATCTCAGGAATTATCTATTTAAACATTACTCCTGTCTAGTCTCCCTTTTATTTTCTAGGATATCAATTGCATGAGTGTTGGACATTCTCACTGGATCTCCTATGTCTCTTACTCTTTGTTATGTATTTACTTTTTTGGTTTCCTGTTGCTTCTATTCTTTCACTCATTAAAGGAGGAAATAGGAGCTTCCTCACAGTATTGTTCTGGAGATTGGAATTAACATGTTTATAATTATTGTTGCATAGAAGCTAATCAATAATTTTGCCATCAATACAGAATAATAAGTATTGTTTTGATACACAGTATCTTTCTTTTGATTCATACTATACATGAACATACCTTGTTACAGAAAGAGATTTGTTTTCCTTCTCATCATAAAATAAGAACCAATATGAATAACTATTCTAAGGAATTGTTTTACTGTAGAGTCCATTCACTATCTCTGATAATTTTTAAAAGTAGAATTTGAAAGTAGAATAATAGATAGAAAAGTAAGGCCTTAATTATTTTTAATGGAAGGCTCTAGAAGTCATGAGGATTAGAATTGTCTTCTCCAATTCTACTCCATTTACCACAGATTCATGGAGCTCTAAATTATAGTTAGAGATCACTTTCGTTTTGCTACAATTTTTTCATGCAGCTTTTTTTCCCTCAAATAAGATTGTCAGGATAGTATTAGGAAGTAGAGGAGCGCTTTAGTTCTAGAGGAGGCATATTCAAATTATGGGTAAAATGAAATCAACAATTGCTATTTGTGTGATATCCAAAACTGAGTATAGAGTATGTTTCTGAGATGAATCAGCAAAAAATTGAATATAATATTAAGTGCTAAGACACGGGAAAATAACTTACCTATACCCCCAGACTTTTAAGCCAAGCCTGGAAAAGCAAGGGAAAAAAAAAGACAAGAAAATAATACAGAAAGGAAAAAATTTAAGTGAGTATACCTTTAATTTTCTTTCTTGTTCTAGCCGGAACTTTTCATTAGGGGACATGTCTACCTTTCTGACTGAAAGTAAAATTGGAAGTAGAATAATAAATACAAAGTGAGCCCCTAATTACTTTTAAGGGAAGTTTCTACAAGGTGTTAAAATTAGGAGTTTTTCTTCCAAACAAAATCTTTTTTTACCACAGATTGATACGGCTCAGGATCTCGGAGAACACTTTCCTTTTAGTTGTGCTAGAACAGGGCTCAGTAACTGCCTTTTATCCACGTGATAATTAGCCATTAAATCTGATTCAATAATTCTTCAGGAGGTGGCAGAATTTTAATGGCATTCACCTTAAAGATCTTTTCTATCTTTTAAGGCCTGTGGACCTTACCTTATAGGCAATACAGTCCCGAGCCCACTGAAGATCAAATACTTCAAGGTACTTACTCATCTTTTATCCAACTTTTCTACCCTTGCATACATGTGTACCCCACCCCACAGATATGTGTTATTCCAGAGTCATGGTATTGCAGTTTTACAGTATCATGATACCTTCAATGTGATTTCAAAGAATGGGTATATTGGTCCATCCTCACACTGCTATAAAGATACTACCCAAGACTGTGTAATTTATAAAGAAAAGAGGTTTAATTAACTCAGAGTTCTGCATAGCTGGGGAGGCCTCAGAAAACTTACACTTATGGCAGAAGGCAAAGGGGGAAGCAAGGACTTTCTTCACACAACAGCAGGAAAAAGAAGAATGTATGTAGGAAGAAATGTCAAATACTTATAAAACTATCATCTCCTGAGAACACACTCGCTATCGTGAGAATGACATGGGGGAACACCTCACCCCATGATCCAGTCACCTCTCACCAGGTCTCTTCCTCAACACTTGGAAATTACAATTCAAGATGACATTTGGGTGGAGATACAAAGCCAAACCATATCAATGCATAACGTTTATTGAGGTCTTACTCTTCTGTAATAACTGTGTTAAGATGTTTTAATCATTGTTTTACATAAATTCACCAGCAACCTGAAAAAACTGGCAATATTTTAAGATCAGGGCTAATCTCTCCAATGTGACTACCTGTTAAGCAGTTATGAGTAGAGTTGCTGGAAAGGATGGAAGTTGTAGCATGATTAGAAGTAAGTTTGCTTAGGGACTCAAGACAAAGATGGATATGTAACGCATGTGGAAAAACAAGGCTCTGGGTGAAAACAGAGAGTGCTGACAGAGCATATACAATTATGCATCTTTTTCCAATGCAATATTACAGATAGGAAGTAAAAGGCTATAAAATAATATGAATTTTAAAACCTCAGTCAAAAGGGACTTTTGAAGTTATTTTGTCCAGTATTCCACTTACCATAAAAGTCACCACTGGAAAAAGGTATAAAGGTAGGGTAACTCGTAGAGTCGAATGATAAAACTTTTGGTATTAAACTATGGCCAACAACTGCTGCTAAAAGCAAATACAACATAAAGAGGGATTGTGGGAGAGCCAGTGAAGACATTTGCATAACAAAAGACTATTGAAGGAGGACTTGTGTCCTTGGTGGTGAGACTCAAGGCATGGTCCTTCCAATGATCAGATAATATAAAATGGACATAGAAGTGAATGGATGCCAGCAGTGTCAGAAGAGGTACCTAAATCAGGGTGTGACTGAAGGACACGCTGTCAGAAGAGATGCTATAGAAATTAGTCATTTGAAATACAGAAGGACATTACAGGCTAAAAGAAGTAGGGACAAAAAATAAAGAGGCAGAAAAAAATGTAAATATTGTTTCACCAGCACCTTTATAAATGACTAGCCCTTACTCAAAAATCATACAGTGAAAGCACCTCATAAGTCTAGCATACTAAATATAAAAGCTTATATTTAACCTGAAGACAAAGTAGAAATGGGGAATATTGATTGTGGCGATATTTATTTTAAACCAGAAGAATTAGCTTGAAGTTATTTCAGAAATTCCTATGAGAAATGTTAAACGTTTGAAACCAGACAGTGGTGGTGAAATACAGAGGATTTTTTAATCTGTTAAATTAATAGAGCTGGTGATGTAAGCAGAGTGGCATTTTCTGGCTTAAATTGCCAGGAAAACTGGTATTTTTCATGAGTCTCTGGCTCTAAGTCATTTAGCAATTAAAAAAAAAATAACTTAGCAAGGGCTATGTGTAGAGGGATTCCATATTAGATATGCTAATTTTGAGCAACCTCAAGGAAAGAGATGTCTGAAAGTCAATTGAATAAACAGCATGTGACTTTCAAAAAGAGAGTTGGGCCAAGTTCAGTTGATAATGAAACACTTAGAAGACTGAACTAATTACACACACACACACACAGACACAGAGACATATCTTAATAGTAACAAAATGTGTTTGAGACTTTTTTAATTCTCATATGGGAAAGATATTTAATAGTAAACCTCATCTTCATTTTCTTTGAGAGAGAAAAGCCATGCCCTGGTTTCCTACATATGGTAGTTGTCCATTGATATCAGGCTATGCTTTCATGCTTTCACTGTAAAGCTATCTTTAGATATATGTAAGGATTTTTTTTAGGATTTTATTATTAATGTAATGTATCCATAATTAAAATTTATAGATAGAAATAAATACATATTTGATTCTTGCCCAAGGGATCTAAAACTACAGTTTGTTATGTTTATTGCTACTTCTGGCAGACTCACAGAAGATGTATGTTTACATATAAAACTCATAACAATAGTTGCACTTATTACTGCCATTGGAAACACATTAGGTATAAAATCAGCAAAAAAAAAAATGCTGAGCTTTCAGGTTTTTGGAGAAATAAGATGCTTATAGCCAACTTGAAAAGGCTTTTAACTAAAGAGTTGTGCCTTGCGCTATGAGTTGAAATTCAATAAGCTGAGGTTTTTATTGAACCATGAGAAAAAAGAGTATCCAAACTTTCATAAAACATGCTTTTTTTGTAAGTCACATATGTTTTTAATCTAAAAACCATAGCTACTGAATTGTACAATGTGAATTTAATCAGTGGCATATTACTACAGATTAAAATCAATCAATAAATCAAATATAGGGATCAAAGTCAAATCTTCAGGTTGTGACAGCTAATATTTATTTAAATGCTCAGCTTGAAGGTCTTTAAAACTGAAATAGAGACAAAGAGAATGTAAGACTTTATTGGGTTTGGCATGAAACCTATACTTTCAACACCAAAAACCAAATTTCATGACATCAGAAAAGTGCTCCAGGCTACAGACAACCTAAGAATCTAAGAGAAAGAAGAGATTAAGAATTTCTAGTTATGATCTGTATGCTATAAACAGATTATGTTTACACCTCTTTATACCAGTGCCTGGTACAAAGAGTCCATCACATAATCAAGAGTGGCTTATCAATTCCTGCAGTAGAATCAAAAACATGAAAGAAATATAGAACATTTTAGTTGTCCAGAATATTAATCCAGCAAAACATGGCCATAATAATGATAAAGATAAAATGAAAAATACCATTAATCTGTTCAACATGTCATCAATACTATAAATGAAGAACCCTCTTCCACCATAAAAATTTCAGGAAAAGCCTTCTCTACTATAAGATGCTTCTCATCTCTTCTCAAATATGTGTAATGGAAAGTGGCAGCATCTTTTAACATCTGCCCATCTTCATCAAGTTAGAGTCAACTGAGTAAAACAACTAGGTGGACATTATCTCCTAAATTTATTCCTCATTTCTATGATTTCCAAAACTATGTGATTACTGTAAAAATGACATTTCCAGAAGATATGTCAATCTATCAGCCATATTGAAATAGCTGTACTCTCTAGCTAAAATTTCTAAGTTCTATGACATAATGCTTTCACTTTTCAAAAATCTTCTCAAATTATGAACTTAATGGATACTGTTTTGAAAAATTGAAAAGACTTTCCTACTCATAAAAGGAGCAGACTAAAAATGCCCAACTTTCCCTCCACAATTTTGATTGTATATTCTTTACCTACTAGGAAAACAGAATCCCACTTTATTAAAAATATTGGTAAGGAACATATATTTAGGATAACAAATATTATCTCATTCTTTCTTCTGTACAACTAATAACACCTCTCAGGAATCACAATTCTGAGCAGCACAATGTAGTTAAAGATAGAAATATGTAAAAGGTGGTATGAATTTCAGAATGTAAAGGTCACAATGGGAATTGATGGATTCTGGCCGAGTCATTAGTGTACCCTTAGGTTTGTTTCACTATTTCTGGTACAGATTCAATATCATACTACATTAGATTAACTAGAGCAATCTCTACTTTTCATAGTAAAATGCCCAGGCTTCAGGATGAAAAATATACCCTCAGGCTAGAAGATAAATCCAGCCTCTAAGTGTATAAGTTCAGGTGGCATAGAAGCAAACCTTTTTGATATCCACTAATGTAAAGAGTCTTAGGGGTCCAAAATACACTAGGAAAAGCAAAATGTAAGGAAAAACTAAAAAAAGAAAATGTACATTGCTAAGGAAAAACCAGGAATAACTCCCAATTCTAAGACTATTATGGTCTATACCTGCAGATAAAACAATAGGAGAAATGCTTCCTTATTATAAACATAGAGTCATTTGTTAATGATATAAAAACTGGAAAACAGGAAAATGTCTAATAATAAGAATCCAGATTAAACACGTTAAGAGTTACATAATGTTATATAAACAATCAATATATGTTCAAAATCTGATAAAATTACAAAAATAAATTTAAGAACCAAGAGGAGCCAAAATGGCCAACTAGAAGCACCTGCAGTCCGTGGCTCTCACAAAACGGCAAGTGAATTCTGTATCCAGGTTCTGACATTGGGACTGAGCAGGTTGAGGCCAGGAGAGGCACGGAGGCAGGGAAGCCTCCACTACTAGCCAAGGGAGGTGGTGAGTGATTGTGTGGCCCTTCCCAGGAAACCATATTTTTCCTATAGATCTTTGCAACCCAAGGATATGGAGATCCCCTTGGGAGCCCATGTCACCAGAGGCTTGTGTCCAAAGCACAGAGCTGTGCAGAGTCTCAACAGAGTGGCCACTTGCTCAGGCATCCAGGAAAACCCAGGATTTTTGCATTCTCCACCTTAGGAATTCTGGCAAGGCAGGAGATCCCATGGATTTTTCTAGGAAGGCGCCTGAATCCAGAGAGCCAAGCAGTGTCGTTCTGCAGGCTCCACTCCCATGGCACCTCACAAATTAAGACCCACTGGCTTGGAATTACAGCTGGCCAGCAACAGCAGGCTGGAGACAGCCTGAGATGGACCGAGTTTCAGCAGGAGGGGCAGCTGCCACATTTGTGGTTCAAGTTGGCAGTTCTAGCATGCTGGCACCAGAGACCAGAGGGATTCTCCCCAAGGAAGCCCAGCTGCTGTGCCTGATTGTAGCCAGTCTACTTCTTTAAGGGGGACCCCCAATACATCCCTCCTCACTGGGAAGGACCTCTCTGAAGGAATTTCAGCAACTCCAATCAGAGTTATACAAATAAAACTCTGATCTTTTTCTGGGATGGAGCCCCCAGGCCAGGGGCAGCTGCTGTCTCTGTGATTCCAGGCTGCTGGCTCTGTAGAGTCTAGGCAGTCAGTGTAGTACACCTGCTCTGCCAAGGGACAGCCAGACTGCTTCTTTAAGTGAGTCTCTGATTACATTTCTCCTGACTCAGTGGGACTTCCCAACATGGGTCTCCAGACACCGCCTATGGAGGCATTTAGTTGGCATCACGTCAGTGCCCCCCGGGACAGAGTTCCCAGAGGAAGGAACAGGTTGCCATCTTTGCTTTTTGCAGCATTCCCTGGTGATACCTCCAGGTGCAGGAGGTGCTGAGGTGACTAGGTTCTGGAGTGAAACCCCAGCTGACTGCAGCAGCCCTACTGGAAGAATGGCCTGACTGTTAAAGAAACAGAAAGTAACAACAACATCAACAAGAAAGACCACAGAAACACCTTATTCAAAAGTTAGTAACCTCAAAGATCAAAGGTAGACAAGCCCATGCAGATGAAAAAGAATCAAAGCAAAAATGCTTAACACTCAAAAAGCCAGGGTGCTGCTTCTCTTCCAAATGACCACATCTCTCCAGTAAGAGCACAGAACTGGGCTGAGGCCGAGATGGCTGAAAGTAGGCTTCAGATGGTGGGTAATAACAAACTTTGTTGAGCTAAAAATGCATGTTCTAACCCAATGCAAAGACGATAGCAATCAAGATAAAACAATACAGGAACTAATAAGCAGAATAGCCAGTTTACAGAGGAATATAATCAACCTGATGGAGCTGAAAAATATGAGAACTTCACAAGACAATCACAAGTATTGATAGCAGAATAGACCAAGTGAAGGAAGGACTCTCAGAGCCTGAAGATTATCTTTCTGAAATAGACAGGCAGACAAGAATAGAGAAACAAAGGATGAAGAGGAATAAAGAAAACCTCCAAGATATGTGGAAGTATGTAAAAGACTGAAGCTATGACTAATTGAGGTACCTGAAAAAGATGGAGAGAATGGAACCAAAATTAGAAAAGATGCTTTGGGATATCATCCAATGAAACTTCACTAGCCTAGCAAGACAGGCCAACATTTGAATTCAGGAAACCCAGAGAACCACAGTAAGATCAGCCCTAAGACACTTAATCATCAGATTCTCCAAGGTTAAAATGAAAGAAAAAATGTTAAGGGCAGCCAGAGAGAAAGGCCAAGTTACCTACAAAGGGAAACTCATCAGACTAACAGCAGACCTCTCAGTGGAATACCTGCAAGCCAGAAGACATTGGGGGCCAATATTCAACATTCTTAAAGAAAAGAATTTCATATCCAGCCAAACTAAGCTTCATAAGCAAAGGAGAAATAATATCCTTTTCAGGCAAGCATATACTGAGGAAATATGTCAGCACAAGGCCTCCCTTGCAAAAGCTCCTGAAGGAATGACTAAATGTAGATAGGAAAATCCATTACCAGCCACTACAAAAGCACACTAAAGTACGCAGACCAGTGACACTATGAAGTGATCACATAAACAAGTCTGTGAATTAATGAACTAGCACCATGATGACAGGATCAAATTCACATATAACAATAGTAACCTTAAATGTAAATGGGCTAAATGCCTAATTAAAAGACACAGAATGCAAGCTAGGTAAGTAGTCAAGACCCATTGGTATGCTATCTTTAAGATATCCATTTCATGTACAATGACACAGGCTCAAAATAGATGGATCAAGGAAAATTTACTAAGCAAATGAAAAACAGAAAAAAAGCAATTCTAGTTTTCGACAAAACAGATTTTAGGCCAGGCACAGTGGCTCACAACTGCAATCACAGCATTTTGGGAGGCCAAGGCAAGTAGATAACCTGAGGTCGGGAGTTCAAGACCAGCCTGGCCAACACGGAGAAACCCTGTCTTTCCTAATAATACGAAATTAGCCAGGCATGGTGGCACATGCCTAAAATCCCAGCTACTCGGGAGGCTGAGGCAGGAGAATCACTTGAACCCGGGAGGCAGAAGTTGCGGTGAACTGAGATGGCAGCATTGTACTCCAGTATTGGCAACAAGAGTGAAATTACATCAGAAAAAAAAAAAAAAAAAAAACAACTACTTTAAACCAACAAAGATCGAAAAAGACAAAGAAGGTCATTATGTAATGTTAAAGGGTTTAATTCAACAAGAAGAGCTAACTATCCTAAATATATATGCACCCAATATAAGAGCACCCAGATTTATTTATTTATTTTTTGTTTTGTTTTGTTTTTATTGCATTTTAGGTTTTGGGGTACATGTGAAGAACATGCAAGATTGTTGCATAGTTACACACATGGCAGTGTGATTTGCTGCCTTCCTCCCCGTCTCCTATATCTGGCATTTCTCCCCATGCTATCTCTCCCCAACTCCCCACCCCCTGCTGTCCCTCCCCTATTTACCCCCACAGACCCCAGTGTATAGTGCTCCCCTCCCTGTGTCCATGTGTTCTCATTGTTCAACACCCACCTATGAGTAAGAACATGTGGTGTTTGATTTTCTGCTTTTGTGTCAGTTTGCTGAGAATGATGGTTTCCAGGTTCATTCATGTCCCTACAAAGGACACAAACTCATCATTTTTTATGGCTGCATAATGTTTCATGGTGTATGTGTGCCACATTTTCCCTATCCAGTCTATTGTCGATGGGCATTTGGGTTGGTTCCAGGTCTTTGCTATTGTAAACAGAAGAGCACCCAGATTTATAAAGCAAGTTCTTAA
The DNA here is from genome assembly GCF_001604975.1 of Cebus imitator. Lineage (NCBI taxonomy): Eukaryota > Metazoa > Chordata > Mammalia > Primates > Cebidae > Cebus > Cebus imitator. Next base: position 4,951,421 of record NW_016107403.1, read on the forward strand.
AGACCTTCAGAGAGACTTAGACTCCCACACAATAATAGTGGTAGACTTTAACACCCCACTGACAATATTAGACAGATTGTTGAGACAGAAAACTAACAGATATTCTGGACCTGAACTCAGCTCTGAATCAAGCAGACTTGCTAGGTATCTATAGAACTCTCCACCTAAAAACAAGGAAGTATATAGCATTCTCATTGCCACATGGCACTAACTCTAAAATTGATCACATAATAGGAAGTAAACCACTCCTCAGCAAATGTAAAAGAGCTTAATTCATAACAAACAGTCTCTTAGACCATGGTGTAACCAAATTTGAACTCAAGGTTAAGAACCTTACTCAAAACCACACAACTACATGGAAGTTGAAGAACCTCATCCTGAATAATTCCTGGGTAAATAATGAAATGAAGGCAGAAATCAAGAAGTTATTTGACACTAATGAGAACAAAGGGACAATAAACTAGAATCTCTGGGATGCAGCTAAAGCAGTGTCAAGAGGGAAATTTATAGCACTAAATGCCCACATCAAAGAGCTAGAAAGATCTCAAATCAACAACTTAACATCACAACTAAAAGCAGTAGAGAACCAATGGCAAACAAACCCAAAGCTAGCAGAACAGAAGAACCAAGATCAGAGCAGAACTGAAGGAGATACAGACACACACACACACACACACACACAAAATTTTAAATATCAATAAATCCAGGAGCTAGTTTTTTTGAAAGCATCAATAAAATAGACCACTGTCTAGACTAATAAAGAAGAAAGGAGAGAAGAATCAAATAGATATAATCAGAAATGATAAGCAGGATATCACCCCTGACCCCACATAAAAACAACCATCAGACAATACTGTAAACACCTCTATGCATATAAACTAGAAAATATAGAAGAAATGAATAAATTCCTGGACACATACACCCTCATAAAATTAAACAAGGAGGCAACTGAATTGCTGAAGACCAATAACAAGTTCTGAAATTGAGGCAGCAATAAATAGCCTACCAACCAAATAAAGCCGGGACCACATGGATTTACAACTGAATTCTATCAGAGGTGCAAAGAAGCATTGGTACCATTTTTACTGAAACTATTCCAAACAATTGAAAAGGAGGGACTCTTCCCTAACTCATTTTATGATGCCAGCATCATCCTGATACCAAAACCTGGCAGAGACACAACAATAAAGTAAAACTTCAGGCCAATATCACTTACGAACAACAAATGCAAAAATCCTCAATAAAATACTGGCAAAATTAATCTAGTAGCACATCAAAAAGCTTATCCACCATGATCAAGTCAGCTCCATCCTTGGGATGCAAGGCTGGTTCAACAAATGCAAGTCAATAAACATAAGCCATCACATAAACAGAACCAATGACAAAAACCACATGATTGTCTCAATAGATGCAGAAAAGGTCTCCAATAAAATTTAACATCCTTTATGTTAAAAACTCTCAATAAACTAGGGATTGAAGGAACATGTCTCAAAATAGTAAGAGCTGTATATGACAAACCTACAGCCAATATCACACTGAATGGGAAAAAGCTGGAAGCACTCCCCTTGAAAACTAGCACAAGACAAAGGTATCCTCTCTCACCACTCCTGCTCAACATTGTATTTGAAGTTCTGGCCAGAGTAGTCAGGCAAGAGAAAGAAATAAAGCATATTCAAATAGAAAGAGAGGAAGTCAAACTGTCTCTATTTGTAGATAATATGATCCTGTATCTAGAAAACCCAATTGTTTCAGCCCAAAAGCTTCTTAAAGCTGATAAGCAACTTCAGCAAAATCTCAGGATAAAAGATCAATGTGCCAAAATCACTAGCATTTTCATTTACCAACAACAAGAAAGCTGAAGCCAAATTATGAATGAATTCCCATTCACAATTGCTACAAAGAAAATAAAATACCTAGGAATATAGCTAACAAGGGAAGTGAAGGAACTCTTCAAGGAGAACTACAAACCACTGCTTAAAAAAATCAGAGAGGACACAAACAAATGGAAAAAACATTCCATGCTCATGAATAGAATCAATATCATGAAAATGGCCATACTGCGCAAAGTAATGTATAGATTCAATGCATCCCCATTAAACCACCATTGACATTTTTCACAGAATTAGAAAAATCTAATTTAAAATTCACATGGAACCAAAAGAGCTCATATAGCCAAGAAAATCCTAGGCAAAAAGAGCAAAGCTGGATGCATCATTCTCCCCAACTTCAAACTATACTATAACACTACAGTAACCAAAACAGAATAGTACTGGTACAAAACAGATACATAGACCAGAAACATGAAATAGAATAGAGAAGTCAGAGGCACACCTACAGCCATCTGATCTGTGACAGAAAATTGAAACTGGGCCCCTTCCTTACATTTTATACAAAAATTGCCTCAAGATAGATTAAAGACTTAAATATATAACCCAAAACTATAAAACCCTGGAAGAAAATCTAGGCAATACCATTCAGGACATAGGCATAGGCAAAGATTTCATGACAAAAACACTGAAAGCAATTGTAACAAAAGCAAAAACTGACAAATGGGATCTAATTAAAGAGTTTATGCACAGCAAAAGAAACTATCATCGGAGTGAACAGACAACCCACAGAATGGGAGAAAATGTTTGCAATCTATCCATCTGAAAGAGGTCTAATATCCAGAGTCTACAAGAAACTTAAACAAATTTACAAAAAAAGAAAACAAACACCCCCATTAAAAAGTGGGCAAAGGACATGAACAGATACTTCTCAAAAGAGGACACTAATGCAGCTAACAAACATGTGTAAGAAAATCTCAACATCACTGATCATTACAGAAATGCAAATCAAAACCACAACAAGATACCATCTCATGCCAGTCAGAATAATGATTATTAATGAAGTCAAGAAACACTAGATCCTGACAAGGATGTGGAGGAAAAGAAACCCTTTTACACTGTTGCTGGGAGTGTAAATTAGTTCAATCATTGTGGAATACAGTGTGGTGATGTCTCAAAGACCTAGAGGCAGAAATACCATTTGACCCAGTAATTTTATTATTGAATATATACCCAAAGGAATATAAATTCTTCTCTTATAAAGATATATGCACATGTTCACTGCAGCACTATTCACAATAGCAAAGACATGGAATCAATCCAAATGCCCATCAATGATAGAATGGATAAAGAAAATGTGGTTTATAAACACCATGGAATACTATGCAGCCATAAAAAGGAATAAAACCACATATTTTGCAAAGACATGGATGGAGCTGGTAGCTGTTATTCTCAGCAAACTAATGCAGGAAGAGAAAACTAAACACTGCATATTCTCACTTATAAGTGGGAGCTGAATGATGAGAACACATGGACACATGGAAGGAAAAATGCACACTAAGGTGGCCTGGGAAGGGACCAGGGAAAGGAAGAACATCATGAAGAACAGCTAATGGACTCTGGGCTTAATACCTGGGTGATGGGTTGATCTGTCCAGCAAACCACATTACACATGTTTACCTATGTAACAAACCAGCACATCTTGCATATGTACCCCCGAACTTAAAATGAAAGTTAAAGAAAAAAAAATGAACAAATCTATAATACATAGATTGAGTTAGCAATTAAAAATATAACCACAAAGAAAAGCCAGACCTATATGTCTTTATTAATAAATACAATCAAACATTTTAAAATGTCATTATTTGAATCTTTCACAAATTGTTACCAACAATATAATGGGAGGAATTTCATCTCAACTCATTCCATGAGGCAAGTGTTATCCTGATATATTAATGAGACAAGGATTCTTTTAGGCATCAAGATGGAGGTGGGAGCACTACATATTATTATCTCTTTTGATTATCCACAGAAAATTCCTTGAGAAGACACTAGTAAAGTAAATCTAGTAATTTAAAAAAGAATTACATATTATAAATAATAGAATTTATCCCAGGACTGCAAGGGTTTTTCAACACCTGGAAATTAATTAATGTAATACACTCTATCAATAAAATAAATGACAAAAAACACATGATCATCTCAAAAGATAAGAAACAGCATTAAACAAGGTTCAACATCTTTTCATGAAAAATCAGCAAAATACAAAGAAACTTCCTGAACCCAATAAAGGTACCTACAGTAATAATCATAATAATAATAATCCCAACTAATGCCATACTTAATGGAGAAAGACTGAATGCATTTCTCTGCAGATAAGAAACAACAAAAGAATGTTGACTCTCTCACGTCTATTTAACATTGTGCTGGAGGTATTAGCCTGAACAATTAAGTAAGAAAATTAAATAAAAGCCATCCAGACAGAAAAAGAAGTAAAATTCTATTTATTGGCAGATCTCATCATCTTGCATTTTAAAATTTATAAAGGTCCAACTAAACAAATGTAAGGACTAATAAATAAATCCAGTGAAGTTGTAAGATACAAGATCAATACATAAAAATTAATTATATTTCCATATGTTTGCAACAAACAATCCAAAATTGAAATAAATAAAGCAAACCTATTTGTAATGGTATCAAAAAGAAGAAAAACATAGATATGAATTTACCAAAGTCCACAGAAAAATGTTGTTCTTAAAACTACAAAGGACTGTTGCAAGAAAGTAAAGAAAAACTAAATTAAAAAGTCTGTATTGGGTTGTGTCATAGGAAATACCTAGAATATTCTCTTTTCATCATATTCCTGGGGCACTTCTGAGTTCTTAAAGAATTGCCTTAACTGGAAATCTTTTTTGAACTATACTTGTAGTTCAGTTGGGATTCTTCAATCAGCAAGATCAGAATAACAAAGGTAGCTTAAAATGGGAGTTTATTGTCTTAGACAGTATCAATTTCAAAGGTGGATGGTCATTCCAAAATTGGTTCAGTGGCTCAAGGGTCTTTTGTTTCTCTTGTCTCTTGGTTTTTCTTTTAGGATCATGTGGATACCTACAGCAATTCCTCTAACAACTGCAATCCAACCAGAAGAAGAGGAATAAAACAATTCTTTATTTATTTATGCCCATCTCGTTCTTTTATCAAGAAGGCAAGTCTTTCTCAGAAATTTCCTTTTAGGTCTCAGTCATAACAGAGTATTTGCCCACTTGCAAAATATAAGGAAAATGGAATTATTATAGTTATTTACACTAATAATAATGTATCCTTGGGGTTGTCAATGGGTCAGCATTCCCTGCAAAACAACTCATGCCCAAACAAAATTTGGGTTCTGAAAAAAGTAAAAAGAAAAAAAAATAATAAGGTGGTAGATAACCAGCAGTGATGATCACTTATAAATATCATTATAATCTTTAATTTTTATATCTTCTCTTTCCTCCTGTCAGTTTGTACACTCTTTAAATCAGGCACCATTTCTTACTGTTTAGGAGCCTGTGATGCCTAGTAAAATAGTTGCCATATGTAAGGTACTTAATACATATTTATTGACTATTAAATGGATTTGGCTACATTGAAAATATATTCATTGTACTCATGTGCAAATCAAAGTAACATTCATTGTTAAATGTAACTGAAGAATCTTTCTTATAAATATTCATATCAGCTGATACCACAAAGAAAAAATTCTTAAATTTGCAAATTAACAGTGCCTTTTGAATAATCATTTTCTTCAGGAATTTCCTTCCACATTCTCCAATCTAAAGTGACATCTAAAGGACATGGGGAAACTCCTGGACACACATCTGGGTTCTACCTAGTCTCTGTTGTAGGAAGTCTGGTCTTGGCTTATTCTTGGCACCAGCACTTATCTGTTGAGGTGAAATGGATACTGCTAGGTTCTTTTGGATGATGTACTGTTGACCATTGCCAAAGTCTGTGGCCCTTGCCCTCGACCAGAAAAGATCCTTAGCTCAATCGTGGCTCATTTTTACCCCAAGTTTCCTCTAATCACCTGGTCTTCTTATCACCCATGCCATCCTAAGAGGGAGGCAGAAGCTAGAGGCTGTTTCTCCATACCATGCAGCCCTATAAAGTCACTGTTTTATCAACTTCTCTTAGTCATTGGTCAACTACCATATGGGTAATATTATACTATCACATCATACTGAATGGGAAACCTAGCTAATATACACATTTTTCTACTTTACATCTTGAGTATCAAGGAATACACACACTATAAACTACACACACACACATATATACTTCACCACCACCAACAGCAATATCAAGAGCAACAACCTAAGATATTCCTGAAGTTTCACAATGGGCAGAAGGGTACTTGCATAACTCACTCATGTGCTTGCCTCTCTCAACTCACTCTCTTTTCCGACTGCAAGTTTTTTTTATTTCTTTGTTGTCTTTTCCTCTGTGATGGAAACTTTTTTTTCATTGTAGTCTAAGTTCTGTACCTAAGGCTTATAATAAAACATTATGTTCCATTCCCCAAAATTTGCTCTTAATATTTAAAGATTTCTGAAATTTAGAAGTTTCTTTTAACTTTCAAAAAGCACAGTTTTCTAGATTGCTATTTCATGGGATATACTCCGCCTTTTCTGGAAACATTGAAACTCACTGATTCAGTTAATAAAGAAATGTAAGGAATCATAATTTTTAAAAGAAATAATAAATGTATGTTTTAATCTTTTCAAATTTACTGAACTCACTGCAGAATACATGAATGAAAAATTTTCTACATGGTGTGGGGTTAAAAGCATGAACAAGATAAAACCACCACCCACAAAGCCATTACCATTCAATAATATAAATAAATATAATATATAATCTATTAAAGATCAGTTTATAAAGAGTGTTTGGGGAGTTTAGAAAAGAGATTAGCGCCATGCTTTTGTTACCTGTTCTTGCTACAACACTCATGAGCTAGTGAATCAAGCACCTTGTTCATATTTTGGGCAATCAGAGGATAGAGAACATTTTCATAAAGAAGGTAGAATTTGAAGTGGACCCCAAAGTAAAGATGGAAAAAAGTCAGTGATTTCTGATATGGAGGAAAATATAAACAAGGGCATAATTGTGGACTTATACATGCATATTTGGGGCCAAAAACAAGATGGATGGATTTGATAGACTCATTAGAGCATAAATAGAACAATGTGAAATAACAACAGGATAAGCAGTTGAGAATAAATAAAAGAAACTGTTTACAAGAGGATTTAGAGCCTGACTTTACTCTGCAAGCAATAGTAAAGAAGTAAGATTTTCTAACAATGTGGTAATTTGCTCAGAGCTGATCTGTATATAGGTTACCCTGATGCTGCAATGAACAATGACTTGGATAAACCTTGGGACTAAAAATCACTTAGAAGGCAAATTCTGAGTCTAAATTAGAAAAATGCAATGGCATTTGGAAGGAAATATTGATATAGGCTGTTGTTGACACAAAATTACCCAGATTTTACCAACCAGAGATGGTAGTGTGGAGTAGGGGACAGATGAGAATCGAGTTAAGGGTGACTCTAATATGTCCAGCTCAAGTAGCCAGAGGTATGATAAAATTTACCTATGAACACAAGTTAATATGTTAGATACTTCTGTGAGATCAAAAGTTTATTCTCATATTCATTCATGAATCCCATAAGGAGATTATAATTTAGAACATACATAAATTCTAATGAAAAAATTGTGCAAGAAGCAAGAGTGTAAGACAGAATGCGTTCAGAGTTAATGGCAGAGGTCTAAGGAAATTAAGTTAATTTAACTTGTGTCCAGTTGTTTTTCTATTTGTTATGAGATTCTTAAAGAATGGAAAATACAGAAAAGTTATGGGTGATTGAAGTGATTTTAAGAAAGGAAAGGGAATAGAAATAAGCTCCCAACAACTTTGCCTGCATAATTTTCAGAATTTTTATCTGAATGCTTCCCTGGAGCTCAGCCCTTGAATTGACTGGCATAAAAAAAGGGAAAATATGCCTGAGTCAACTAAAGAAAGGGGAAATGATGCACTTACAAATTAGCTTTGATACAAATTGCCTGTAAAAGTCCATTTTTGTTGTGTCTTCCATAGGCTCATAACTTGAAAGTGAAATCTGCTTAACTTGGTTGGGGGGGGTTCAATAATTCCTCTCATCTAAGGGAACACTGCAGGGTCTACCTAGAGAACATGATTAATAATAAAGTAGACATATCTTCCCCTCTCATGACTTGCTTTGCCTTCTCACCCTCGTGATAAACTCTAGTCACCTGAGCCCAACCCATGGACTTCTCATTTTTTGTTACCTATACTTGCCATAACATTCATACATTAGTAAGGCACGTATTTTTTTGCATTTTTTGACATGATACTAAGCCCTAAATTGGAGTTACCTGTGTGACTGTTTGCTTCGTCCATTATTTTGTGACCAACCAGGGGATAGGACCTGGGGACTGTCTAGAAGAATAACTGAACATTGACAATATCACAAACATATATAAATGAATGCTAACTTTGTATTTTCTGACTACATAGCACAGTTTTTAAGAAAATAGTCATTCTATTTGTATAATACAATAACAGACAACTATCTATTCTATAAATGAGGTGGATTTTTGTTTTTTTTTTTTAGGGTAAGACTGTTACTCTAAAGGCATAACCCTCTCCATCTGGGAAACTAGAGAAACCTTGGGTCAAAAATTTCTGTGATCTTTGAACACTTAACATGTTCTATTTCGAAAGCAATTTTACCCAAGGAAGACAAGTGCAGAAGCTTGTTAGGATAGGTGAGATTTAGGTCATGACAACCAATAACCTCCATATCTCAATACCTAAAACAGCAGAGGTTTACTTTCCACTCATGTACATGACATGATTGCTAACTATAATAAGTAGAAATACATTTTTCCATTGATGAAGATTTTTTTTTTAGAATAACAAAAAATATTTTACTAAAACATAAGATTTACAGAAGTTTCCAGACAAGCCATACAAAATGGTCACAAGCTTTTTTTGAAGGGGGGAATCTACACTTGACAGCAAAGTCACAATGTTATTAGTGAGGGCTGTGATGTTTGTTTAATGTTCCCATTTTGGTTCAAACAATCAAGCTTGTCCATCTACAGTGTCTAAATAAAGTTAGACTTGGCTAGAGGGCATATTCTTAATAACTGGTTAGCTGCTTTTAACCAATGCAATTAGATCACCATAAAAGAGGGAAAGGAGCCCATAAAATTAAAATAAAACTACCTCCCCCCTCAAAAAAAATAAAGAAAAACCACCCACACCCCTGCAGCTAACCTGACAACTACCTTCATTCACAGTGCTTTATACTTAAACCAGGATGGGGGAAATGAGTAAAAGCAGAAAGGGGCCGCTGCTTTTAAACCTTTCACAACAATCCGGATGATACTTCTAGCCTCTGCTCATGCTTTACGACAGTGAATCAGGACAAGACATAGATTTGCTAATGTGCATTTAATCACCAAAGGACTGAAAATGTCTGGGCTTTTTTATTCTGTAATGTTTCTAAGACTGCGTCCATTAAATGCAAACAAAAAGGAAGAAGTCTTGGCAGAACAGGAGAAGTGATGCACACTTGATGATCGGATCAGTTTAAATATTATTCATGGCATATAGCCTAGTCCATGCTCCAGCTGTTTCTATGGCTTGGGCTTCGTTGGTCTTCCACTGCTCCGCTACATCATTTGCTAATGGATCATCTGGATTAGGAGCACTTAACAAGGCCTGGATCGATAGCAGAACTGTGCGGATCTGCAGTGCTGGGGACCACTTATCTCTCAAAATATCTAAACATATTCTTCCCAACTTGTCTACATTAGGATGATAAATTTTGGTCATGAAATGTACTTTAGGGGCTGCCATTGGGTATTCTTCTGGAAGGAATAGTTCAAGTTTAAAAGTCCCTCCCTCAATGCGGGAATCCTGAGGGCCAGCAATGACCACATGAAAATAACGGGCGTTGCTCTCATCTGGTTCTGCTTTGATGCCAGGAACTGGTTCTGCCAGCAAACGCTGGGTTTCCTTGATGATCCTGCGGGGCAGCCTGGCCATCTTGTCAGAACCCGAGTTCGGCCTCTGGTCTCGTCTGATGAAGATTTTTTAAGTAATTCTGAGGTTTGGGGTGGGAAAATGCAGTTCACTATAGAGACACTGTAATGGCTGTATATGTTTCTCACATCTCCATGACCTATTCTATAACTTAGATATATAGTAATGATTGAGGAATTATACCTAGCAGCTTGCAACGTTTCTTGTTTAATGCTTCCAATAACCTCCTAAGAAACTATTCAAGTAAAATCATATGGCTTGTCCAATATCTCAGTGCTTAACTGGCAGGTTTGAATTATGAACAATAAACACAAATGTACATTAATTATCATTCTGAAAACATAAATTCATAAAGGCAGACATTATTACCAGATACCTTTGTAATAACTATAATATCTAACAAAAGAGATCAACAACTGATTTCTGAACAAATAATGTATAATTAAATAATGTGAAGAATTTTCTATTATTTATAAGATAAATAGGCATAGATAGATAGATAAGCTGTAAGATATTCTCTACAGTTGCAAGGCCCCCAAATAACATTTAAATATGAAGAAAAAACATGAAATGGTATTAAACTTTTTTAAAATGATGGCTCCATTATCTTGGAAAAATTTATGCAAATCACAAATGTTTAACAGCAAAGACCCATGGAAATAATAATCCAGAAAGAATCACTGACCTTAGACAAGCCACAAGAAGAGATGATCCTACGGGTTATGGAGTGGCTGATCTTTAATGATAGGCCTGATGAGACAACCCTTGAAGCTCTAGCTGCTGACTGAGAAATCTGAAGCTATAAATAACCTAAGGCATCTTTAGACCCAATCTGAAGTTGAAAGCTATCTATTTTTCAATAGCAGAGTGTGTACAAAGAAAAGATAACAAGCTAATTAAGCAAAAGAAGAGATTAATTGAACAGAAATGATCAAAGTAGAGTTTGGCTAAGCTCCTGGTGAAGAAAGGAAAGGAGACTAACCATTACTAAGAATAGTAATTGTCCAGCATTATATAGCAGAGAGCAAAGAGCAAGTTTGGTGATATATTAAACTTTTAATAGTTAGCATAACTTAAATGTATAATACTACCCAGGTAACATTTTAACATTTTAGGAGCATCTTCCAATATCCCTGGAAAGGCTAAATATTTTCTATATAGAGGATGTTTCTCTAAACCCCAAAAGCAATATACAATACACAAAATATAAACTTACAAATCTCACTTGAGAGCCTGGCTCTGAATTGCAACACATTTCTTTGCTGATGACAAGATTTATAGAACATTATTTTAAATATTTAGCTAGACTACTATATTGAACCATTCCAGCTTCTCTGCCTCTAACATCTTACAGATTCTTCTGTAATCCCATAGTTGACATTTGTCTTGATATGTCCCACTGTGGCCTCCAACATATCCCCCTTCTCTGAATTAGTTAAATACAGTACAAGCTAAACACTTACCTAGGCATCACATTGTCATATCCAGAGATGAAAGATTTAGGGTCTGGGGAAAAAAAGACCTTAATTTTTCTCCTAACATCCTCTGGATTATACCCAAAGTCATAGAGATTCATGCTTGCTGCATTAGCATTTAAATAATTTTATAGAAATTCTTCACTATCACTATGTCCTTAAATGTTCTTACACCTGTACTAGGTAGTCCAATGAAACTTAGCATGTAAAATTACCTTTCAAACATTATTATTTGTTAGAAAACCTAACCAGCACACATAAAACAATATCAAGCACTACAATCACAGACAAGCCATTCTTCTTAAGTTGGATAGCGGAGTGGGAAATGCATGGGCCAAAGCTCTAAGTCCAGCTCTGCCAGTTACTAACTTTATAACCTTAGGTAAAACCCTCAACGTATCTCTGTTTCAGCTTCTGTGCTTTATAAATGAAGACTGTAACTTGCAGTGTTTCCTGTGGTTGCATTAGGGGCCTGTGAGACATCCATGATTGTTCTCCCAACTTCCTAGAAATTCTGCAAGTTATCTAAGGTACAAATTACAATGACAGTAAAAATGAGAAAACAGAGAAAATATGAATATGAGAGGCTTTTTAAAGGAAACGTGATAGGGCATGATGACTAAAAAGGGTCTGTGATTAAAAAGTTAGATTAAGATCAATTACTGTAAGTCTAGGAGAATAGAGGCTCATTGACAAAGGCAGCAAAGTTAGGTGATGGACTGGCAAGTGATGATTAAGGAAGGAAGAAGGAATGTTCCAATATGAACTTGTTTAATCTAAATAGACTTAATTTAAAATATGACATGAAAGTGTAGGAAACTATTTACTAAAGAGAGTTAAACCTGTGTCTAAGCCATTTCTTTGAGATAATGTAATACTATAATAGAAATTGCCACCATATAACTATTCTTTCTGAAAGTAGAATCAAGAGTATATAATTTCCACATATATCATAGCATATCTCTTGTTAGGTAAGTTCATTTTTCTTTTTTAAACTGACACTAATTGTCCTCAACTCAACTTCAGAAACACAATACATTAAGAGAAAGAGAATCTAAATATTTTTTAAATACATAAGCCACCTCTTGCTCATACTCAGAAGGCAGTGAATTTTTGTGAAATGCTTTAGCTTCATGGTGGCATATAAAAATAAAAATATACATTATCACTATTGAGTTTGAATGCAACACATTCATTCATTACAGTTTCATGCCATTAAATTCAATCTAGTGTGTGGTACAGGAACACAATATGGAATATTTAATACACGAGATGCATGGCAGATAAAAGGACTTGAGTGACAACTGGATTCTGCCAGCTAAAATATGCACCCAAGCTTTCTTGTTCCTGTGTTGGCATTCAAATTACAGTAAGAGCTAAGAAAAAGTTACTCTTTGATCACCCACCCAAGAACTCATTTTTACTCATAATTAGATGTTGACATGTTGTAAAACTGGAACTTTAGAAATGTCAATACCACTGCTAATCAAGATGCTGAATTCATATTGATCTACTTAAAATAGAGATTTTTCATTATAATATGCATGCCACTGTATGCCCTTTCAGAAACCCATAAAACCATGGTTTAAAAAAACCAAGAGCTGGCCAGCCACAGTGGTTCATGCCTGTAATCCCAGCACTTTGGGAGGCCAAGGAGGGCAGATCACGAGGTCAGAAGTTCAAGACCAGCATGGTCAAGGTGGTGAAACCCTGTCTCTACTAAAAATACAAAAATTAATTGGTCGTGGTGGTGGGAGCCTGTAATCCCAGCTACTCAGGAGGCTGAGGCAGAGAATTGCTTGAACCCAGGAGGCAGAGGTTGCAGTGAGCCAAAATCACACAACTGCATTCCAGCCTGGGTGACAGAGCGAGACTCTGTCTCAAAAAAACAAAAACAAAAACCAACTGAAAGCCAAGTTTTATATATATATATGTGTGTGTGTATGTATATATATATCTATATGTATATATATAGATATATATACACATATATATACACACACACACATGCACACATATATACATATATACATTTTACTTTACGTATATACATTTATATATGTGTATATATATATATATAGTATATATACATATATATGTGTATATATATATGTGTGTGTGTGTGTATATATATTATATACATTATATTGTATATGTAATTTGTGCCCTGAGTACCTGATATGGTTTGGTTGTGTCCCCACCCAAATCTCAACTTGAATTTTATCTCCCAGAATTCCCACACGTTGTGGGAAGGACTCAAGGGGAGGTAATTGAATCATGGGGGCTGGACTTTCTCATGCTATTCTTTCATAGTGAATTAAGCCTCATGAGATCTGATGGGTTTATCAGGGGTTTGACTTTTGCTTCTTCCTCATTTTCCCTTGTTGCTGCCATGTAAGATGTGCCTTTCACCTCCCACCATGATTCTGAGGCCTCCCCAGCCATATGGAACTGAGTCCAATTAATTGAATCATGGGGACTGGTCTTTCCTGTGCTATTCTTGTGACAGTGAATTAAATCTCACAAAATCTGATGGGTTTATCAGGGCTTTCCGCTTTTGCTTCTTCCTCATTTTCTCTTGCTGCCATGTAAGAAGTGCCTTTTACCTCCCACCATGATTCTGAGGCCTCCACAGCCATGTGGAGCTATAAGTCAAATTAAACCTCTTTTTCTTCCAGTCTCAGATATGTCTTTGTCAGCAGTGTGAAAATGGACTAATACAGTAAACTGGTACCAGAAGTAGAATGTTGCTCAAAAGACACCTGAAATGTGTAAGCAACTTTGGGACTGGGTAACAGGCAGAGATTGGAACAGTTTGCAGGGCTCAGAAGAAGACAGGAAAATGCGGGAAATTTTGGAAACTCCTAGAGACTTGTTGAATGTCTTTGACAAAAATTCTGATATGAACAATAAGGTCCAGGCTGAGGTAGTCTGTCTCAGATGGAGATGAAAAACTTGGGAACTGGAGTAAAGGTGAATCTTATTATGTTTTAGCATAGAGACTGGCAACATTTTGCCCCTGCCCTAGAGATTTTTGGAACTTTGAACTTGAGAGAGAGAATTTAGGGTATCTGGTAGAAAAAAATTCTAAGCAGCAAAGCATTCAAAAGGTGACTTGGATGCTGTTAAAAGCATTCTGTTTTAAAAGGGAAACAGAGCACAAAAGTTCAGAAAATTTGCAGCCTGGCAATGCAGTAGAAAAGAAAAACCCATTTTTTGAGGAGATATTCAAGCCAGCTGCAGAAATTTGCATAAGTAGTAAGAAGCCTAATATTAATTCCCAAGATCATGGGGAAAATGTCTCCAGGCTATGTCAGAGACCTTCAAGGCAGCCCCTCTCATCATAGGCCTGGAGGCCCAGGAGGAAAAAGTGCTTTCATGGGCCAACACAGAGCTTGGGCTGTGGATTCAGAGGGTGGAAGCCCCAAGCCTTTCCAGCTTCTATTTGGTGTTGAGCCTGTGGGTGTACGGAAGTCAAGAACTTAGATTTTGGAATCTCCACCTAGGTTTCAGAAGATGTATGAAAATGCCTGGATGCCCAGGCAAAAGTTTGCTGCAGGGATGGGGCCCTCATGGAGAACCTCTCTGCTAGAGCAGAGCAGAAGAGAAATGTGGGGTTGGAGCCCCCACACAGAGTCCCTACTGGAGCACTGCATAGTGGAGCTGTGAGAATAGGGCCAACATCTTCCAGACCCTAGAATGGTAGATCTACTAACAGCTTGCACTGTGCACCTGGAAAAGCTACAGACACTCAATGCCAGCCCATGCAAGCAGCCAGGAGTGAGACTATACCCTGCAAAGCCACAGGGGTGGTACTGCCCAAGACCACAGGAACCCATCTCTTGCATCAGTGTGACCTCGGTGTGAAAACTGGAGTCAAAGGAGATCATTTTGGAGCTTTAAAATTTTGACTGCCCCACTGAATTTCAGACATATTATGGGTTCTGTAACCCCTTTGATTTGGAAGGCTGTATTTACCCAATACTTATACCCCCATTGTATTTAGGAAGTAACTAGCTTGCTTTTGATTTTATACGGGCTCATAGGTAGAAGGGACTTGCCTTGTCTCAGATGAGACTTGGGCTATGGACTTTTGGGTTAATGCTGAAATCAGTTAAGACTTTGGGGGACTTTTGGGAAGGCACTATTAGTGTTGAAATGTGAGAACATGAGATTTGGAGGGGCCAGGGGTAGAATGATATGGTTTGGTTGTTTCCCCACCCAAATCTCAACTTGAATTGTATCTCCTAGAATTCCCTCATGTTATGGGAGGGACCAAAGGGGAGGTAATTGAATTATGGGGGCTGGTCTTCCCCATGCTATTCTCTTGACAGTGAATTAAGTCTCACAAGATCTGATGGATTTATCAGGGGTTTGCACTTTTGCTTCTTCCTCATTTTCCCTTGCTTGTTGCTGCCATATAAGAAGTGCCTTTCACTTCCTACCATGATTCTGAGGCCTCCACAGCCATGTGAAACTGTAAGTCCAATGAAACTTCTTTTTCTTCCCAGTCTAGGGTATGCCTTTGTCAGCAGCATGAAAACAGACTAATATGGTACCTTCTAAATATAATTATTACCTCCCTCCAGTGACATACAAAATCATATTTTCTTTCATTTTTAGTGAACTACCTAATCATAAATTGGGAGGTGACATGATTACGTGGAAAAGCTACAGAATTAACTTTAAGGTTCTGGATCTCTGTCCTACATCTGATGCTTATTTGGTCTATTTATTCACAAAATTTCTTGGGTGATCAGAAGGGGACAAATATCTCCATCATTCAATTAAAAATATAGTTATGGGAGTTGAAGGTTATTCAGGGTTAAATACTTAACAGATGCTTTCTGGCAATTTTGGTTAGCACTTTGTTTTTAGAACACTGCCTTGAACAAAGTAGCTGTGATTTCAGAGAAATATTTTTCTGCATGTCTTGAAATAAATTCTTCTCTTTCTGCAGTACCTATGGTTTTCAAACATATTGTTTTATTTGCTCCACAAAGCAGCACTAATGGGTAGGAAAGATAATAAATGCTTTCAGTCTTTTGCTTCAGCTGGGGTGTGCCTGGTAACAAGTAACTCATTTTCTCTCCTTACATTAGTTTCTTCATTAACACTGTTTAAACCAACCTGGTAGAAATGCAATAACAGGATACATTAAGCTGTGTTTACAATAATGATGTCTTTGTGCCTACACTGCCTCCCACCCCTCAATCTATCTTGGATTTTTAGAGTCTAATGCATATTTTGTTTGATACATTTCTTTTCTCCCTTAGCTTTCTAATGACTTTCCTAGAGCTCTATTAGAAAACTGAAAAAAAGAGAGGAGATGCTATAGCTGCCATGGGCATAGAAATGGCAATTCTGCCTTGGACCACCACAGACTATAGAATTAAGGCTAACCCAAAGTTCTATTGTCCTCTTGACTCACTTTAAATGTTAGAAATATTGTCCCTTTGTTTATTATGAATAAATGTGCTCATGACTGTTTTCATTTTAAACATTTTTAATAAAAGCTCTTGTAAATTCTGTGATTTAAACCCCCAAAAAGGGAAATTTGGTGAAAATAATGTAACTTATTTAGCATCCAGTAGATAAGAAATTAGTGTCTTATCTCTAAATCCACATAGAATTAGAAATGGGAATCTGATATGAAAGGAACTTCTCTATGTATTTATTCATTCACAGAAGTGGCTATCAATCATTCATTATTCAACAAACAAGAACTAAGCTCCCATTATGTAAAACACATCTTGTCTCTTTTTGCATTGTCATATGGGGGAAGAATTATAGAAATATATGCTTGGAAGTGGACAAATTCCACTTCCAAGGACAAATTAAAAACTGGCTGTAATAAAATATTGTATTGAATATCTCGTTAGTCTCTCCAGACCCACTTTCCACCTTACTTACCCTGCTGTTAACCTCAGGAAGTTGATCTACAAGGGATGCATTCCTGGGCTGCCAGCTGGGTTTGACCAACAGGGAGGATCCCGAGGGCACAAACAGAGTGAAGTCAGGTGTTTACTTTCCTACAATTCCTCTTTCTCCTCACCCTCATTTAGCTCCATCTCTCAGTTGATGGCTACAGCACCATCATGTGACTGTCTCCTAAGGCTCTGTATCTGGCAAATTCTTCCCCCCTTTGCTTCTTCACTCACTGAAGTAGAAACTCAGCTACTGCTATTGTTAGCCCTAAGGCACCTCACTATCCCTTGTTAACTTCCATAAATCCTTCTGTGGCAGTTTAAAACATGTACAAATCTTTTGTCACTTCTCCTATCGATTGGTGAAGGGTAGGACACTTCTACTTGAATCTGGGCTGACCTTACAGACTTGTTCATAACTAACAGAACACAGCAGAACCAGGATTCTGTACCTCCTAAGGCTGTATCATAAAGGCCATTCTGCTTCTGCTTTACTTGTTAGGACTCTTGTACTTGGAGCCCTAGAAGGCCATATAAATAGCTCCACTAACCTATGGAAAGTTCCTACAATAAAGCCAGCCAGGCCACATGGAAGGACCACAGGTACTTGCTCGAGGCAATAGCTCTAGCACAAGTATAGACGTGTGAATAAAGATGCCTTCAGATGACTCTAATCCCAGCCATCAAGTTATTTCCCCAGCTTTAAAGCCTCAGACATCATGGAGCAGAAAAGAACCAATCTCCTCGTGTCCTTCTCTAATTCCTGACCCACAGAATCCCTGGGTATAATGAAATAGTTGTTATTTTATGTCACTAAGTTTGGGGTGATCTGTTACACAGAGATGTGGTTCAGACCACCTACACACATCTTTGTAAACAGTCCTTTTATTCAATTCTTCTCTAATTGTCCAATTTGAGTGGACTGTCTGTTTGATAGAATCTTGAAGATACAAAAATGCCAAGTGCCATATGAGGGATATGAACAAACACCTATAGGAGTTAGAAGATAATTCACTAGTTGGCATAATCAGGAAATTCTCCACGTCTGATTTTGCAGATTATCAGTAACATCTCTTGAATTTTGCTGAATGAGGAAGCAAGATTTTTACTAGGCCTTGAGAAACAGCTGTTATAGGAGGGGAGAATATGAGAAAGTATACTAATATAGGCAGAAACAATCATAAAAACAAACAGCACAACAGCAAGAACCTGCACTTAAATAATGAATTTTATAATAGATTAGCCAAGCGGGCACTTAGGCTTCACCCTGCTGCCAGAGTGACTTCTCTACGTATTTTTCAGTCATTTCCCTTAGTGCTCAGGTGAAAATGCAAAGTTCCTAACACTGCACTCTAAATCCTTCTGGATTTCTCTGCTTCTCTGCTGTCATCTTTTCTTACCAGATATCCCGTTCCCACCTGCATGGCAGCCACATTAGCTAACCACAGATTCACTGTATGCCTTTATAATTTTGAACATGAAGCTCTTTTTTTTGGCCTAGAATATTCTGCCTTTCACCTTCTTCCTTGTAATTTGCATTCACCTTTCAAAAATCAAAACACGAGTCTTCTTCGCTAGTCTTCCCAGACACTTTCCATGTGATCTATTTATTCACCATAATTGTTTGCATAACTTCCTGTGTTCATTCATATTGTAGCGCTTATAATATTGTTTTACAAAAAACAACCTTTTATTTTTTTGGTCTGGCTAGATGATAAATTTCTCAGGCATGGACAAAAATTTAGATCTTATTATGCTTGGCAAAATAAATTAATTACTGGGATGAATTAGCAGTTGAGTAAATAGTAATTAATGGAGAGTAAATATTAAAGTAGCGAGTTGACAGGTTTTGTGCAATAGATTATCTGTCTCCATGACTGTACACTTGTTTTTGTTCACTTCAGTGGACCTGGCACCTGGAAGACTGTCCATGACAAATTTGTTTGTTTAATGAATAAATGCAGCATTAATGAATGGACAAGAATGAGGAAGAGGGTGGAGATCATCTTCTTTTTTCATACTGCCAGGAGGCACAGCCATTTAGAATTATTGTAGCATTTTCAAACCCCAAAACCTTTGGGAAAAGGGCTCAGTTAATTAGATTGCTTTGTTTCAGTCTATTTAAAGCATGAAGGAATTTTAAAAAGAGCAACAGGGTGATATTTCTTTGGCTTTTAGTTCCTGCTTCCTCTGTCACTGGTCAAGTATACAGTCCTCAAGCACTGAGTTTAATTTACACTTTACTCAAGGGCTAGATTTTGTCTGGGATGAGGTTCCTGGTTTATCTTTCTATAGCTATGGGTAATAGCCTGGTGCAATTCACCTAAAATGTTTACACAGTTAATGCGCATTTAGATTTTGGTTTTCCTTCCTGACTTAAAATTACCTATCTGAAAAGGCTTCTATTTGAAATGCTAGTTTTATGAAAAGCTCTAATTAAGTATCTTAGGTGTCTTGATTTTAAATACATTTACATACAAATTTAAGTTCTAAAACAAGTCCAATGTGCTAATAGCTAGTTAATTCTGTTCTTTAAAATAAATTTTAATAGTTTGCATTTAAATTATTCTTGAGTTTACTGCCATTTTGATAGAGCTTTGTAATGTGAAAAGTCAGAAGCTCTTAAATTTATCTTAAATGAATTCTAGTTTGAGGAATTATGAACAATTATTCTGAAACACTGTACCAACTCTCCTATATCCCTCAGAGCAATGCTTCCAGTTTTCAGTAAACCCGTTTCTCTTCATGACCCTGAAGGAAAATATCTGATCTTCAGTAAAATTGTGCCAGAATCACGATTTTTAAAAATTTTAAGCTAGTTTTATTGTAATTTGAAGTTACTATGGGTGACCAAAGTTATCTAATAACCAAATAATCTCTAATTGTTATTGCAAATACATTTCACTTCATTTAAGCCAGACTGTTCTATAATGAAAGAATTTCCTTGAAGTCTATAGCTCTATTTGGCTTATTTTTCTCCCAAGTACTTTTGTTTCCTTCATTGACTAAGTTTCAAGTGTCCTACAAAATTACAATTAGAAGCTATAGTTCTTTGAGTTTAAAGTTTGCCTCACGGAGCATGTGTTGATGTTTGATTTATGATTTGTGCATCATGAAGTTCAAACCATAGAAGATAAGACATTCATTTCCTAGGCCTTCCCAGATAGGTGATTTGGTTAAAAATTTCTTTAACAACTACAGAGAATCAAAATCAAATGAACTAGCTTGAGATAATGTCTCTTCTACCTCAGAAGCAAAAGTTGCCATTTAAACAATAGCATCTAGCCTGCAAGCTTTAAAATTTTAACAAAGTGCCTGGAATCCAGCTGTATGCTTAACTTGCATTTCTCTACACTCTTGAGGCAAATATGTTCCACATGCGAAAATATTTTCTAATGGAAACACCAAAGAAATATTACGTAAAGGAAAGCTAATTGGTCTCAGCAAGGATCACAAAATTGTCCATGTATTCCCAATGTTCAGAGAGCTGGTTCTACCCACCTTAATTCTTCTGTCTTTCAGAGCTGTGCAATTGCTTCTAAACAGAGTAGTGGATTCCACTTGCAAAATAGACTGTGGTGCAGCTTATCCCTAAGTGTGTCCTCACGAAAACCAAGATCATATCCATAAAAAAAAAGAAAAAAAAAACAACCACAAGTTTTTTAATAAAGTCTGGTCACCAAATGAAGCTCAAAAAAGCAGAGTAGGAAAGGTATAGTTTGTGCCTATAAATTGATTTGGTCAAAGATAGCAGAGAAAGAGAAATCAGTATTGCCTGTCCCACCTCCTAATTATTTGAAAGAATTATGAAGAAGATAAACTTCAAGTTTTGACTTTCAATTGAATTCTCATCCCCAGTTAACTACTTTCAAATCTATATTGTAAAATGTAAGAAGAAATAAATAAAAGGGTCTATTTTACTCAATATAAACTACTGTAAGGAAAATGGATGTGCTGTAGTCAAGAACAGGCCAAGGCAGACATCCGATCCAGCATGACTCCGTGAGTTTGGAGCACAGGCACACCACTCCACTCATTATGTAACCACACCACGTGAGGGGCATTAGATGATCACCCACATGAGCTTCTGCTTAGCTCGGAGCCGCTATTGTCTGAGAAAGGTATAATTACCCTGCTAATGCTATACAAATGGCTTGCACCTGGCCTTGCTCATGCCCAGAGAGAGACAGTAAAGCCATGTCAAAACTGTTTATGATTCCTTGAGTGTTTTGCAAGGTACCTGCCACTTGCCCACTGACTCCCCTCAGACGTCAGTTAGAACCTGACAATTGGCATCGCCAACAGGATCCCAAGCTATGCTGCTTGAATGGGCTCTGGTGGAAACCTGGGCAACAGTAGATGGTTCCTCCATGAGCCTGGAGAAGGTGCTGAAGCGGCTGGAAGCACTGAGAAGCAGCAAGCTTTTGCCGGCAGAATTGGATGGGCATTTTTGACTGCACTACAAGAAGTACACACCTAGTCTCCCAGGGACGCAGTAGAGGTAAGTGTCCTCCAGGCACAGGAGGGCTACCTGGAGGCCCAGCTACACAGCTCAGAAAAAGAGTTAGAAGTTGCCCTGAATGGGGGCCTTCCGGCACAGGAGGGGTGCCTGGAGACCCGACTCCAGAGCTTGGAAATGAAGTGACCACTGCTATAGTGGCTCTTGGGGAAGCAGAAGGCCATAGGTGGCACTGAGGGGGTCTGCCCCAGAAAGAAGGGTAAAATGCCCCACCTGCACAGGGACCCTCACGGGAGAAAAAGGGGCCTCAATGAGTGGCATGCTCACAGATGTGGATTTGATATTCGCTGGGACTGACCAAAAGAAAATCGATAAGCAGCCCAATGAGGTTCTCTTAAGTTTGTTGAGACAGTGGTTTCTGAAGCAGCAGTTCCAGCAAATGCTCAAGGGGGAGAAGGATATTGCTGCATGACCCAGTCCTGCCTGGGCACTCCAGCTCAAAGAGTGTGTCCTGTAGCCAGGTGGGGGTGTAAAACCTTTTCTGTTTGATTGATATATGGATGTCTTTTTTTATTTCTGGCACATGAGTACCCTCAAGTGAAAAATTAATCTTCCTGCTGAAAACAACTACAAACACTTGATTTTTTTTGTAAGTTTAAAAAAAATTTTTTTACAAGGATGCAAGAGATGCCCTTGATAGTCGAAAGCAAAATGAAATCAGTAATCTACGGAGTTAAACTCTAAAGCTGCCAGCTACTTTGAAGGCACCGGATAATCTCTGGTGACCTTAAGTGGCATTTTTGACGGCTGCATGGGAAGGGGAAGGTAGAGCCTAGGACCCACCCTGGAAGTGGAGTGTGTCAGATTAAAAAACTCCCAAGTAAACAAAAGGCCCTAGAGCTATGTCTTCAGAGAAAAGCACAGTAGTATCTAAATTCAATAAACCAACCAACCAGTAGGTAGGTAGGTAGGTAGGTAGGTAGGTGGGTGGGTGGGTGGGTGGATGGAAGTATTTAGTCAGTTATGAGCAGGGCAGGAGAGGGCTCCCCCCAACACATTCTCTAGGAGTGCTGGGCAAACATCAGGTGATGGTCAGGCCGTCTAAAGTAATACTTGGTCACAGCCAGTGCCAGGAAAATGCAGTCTCCTAACAGATAGAAAACATCTGAAACTAGTAATCAGTAGCTTCTTGATAAGATCTCAGGAGTTGGGTGAGTGAGAAGCAGCAGCATTCCAGAAGTATGCCAATATATAGAACCCCAAGTCAAAGCGTCAAACCGTGTACTTACCTTTCAGGTCGCTCAGTTGGCCTCTTCCAAGTGCGCATTTCTTCCTTTCATTCTAAGGCTTTTTAACAAACTTTCACTCCTGCTCTAAAAGTGGCCTCAGTCTTTCCTTCTGCCTCTCGGGGAAAATTTTTTTTCTGAGGTGTCAAGAATTGAGATTACTGCAGACCTGTATGAATACAGATTTGCAGGGAGAGAGACAGAGAGAGATTTAGTCAGCTATGAGCAGGGCAGGAGAGTGCTCCCCTCAACACACATTCCAGGAGTGTTGGGTAACCATCAGGTGATGGCCAGGTGGTTGTTAACGGTCTCGCTAAAGTAATAATTGGTCACACCTGATGCCAGGGACAGGCAGTCTCCTACTAAGTAGAAAACACCTGAAACTAAGTAGCTTCCTGATAAGATCTCAGGAGTTGGGCAAGTGGGGAGAAGAGGCATTCCAGAAGGCTACTAATATATAAAAACCCAAGTCAAAAGGTCAAACCACGTACTTACCTTTCATCTCGCTCACCTGGCCCTCTTCCAAGTGCACTTTTCCTTCTTTCTTTCTAAAGCTTACTTTTCTTCCTTTCGTTCTAAGGCTTTTTAATAAACATTCACTCCTGCTCCAAAAGTTCCCTCAGTCTCTTCGGCCTTATGCTCCTCAGTCAAATTCCTTTTCTGAGGTAGCAAGAATTAAGATTGCTGCGGACTTGTACGAATACGGATTTGCTGCCAGTAACATAGATACACGATAGATAGAGGGATAGATGGACAGACAGATGACGGATAGATAGATAGATAGAAGTATAAGTATTTTTTCTTTTTCTAGCCTCTGTTAAAAAGCCATAGCAGAGTTTTTAATAGTTTATGTATTGTTTTCTTTTTCTACCCTATGTTAGAAGCCATAGTAGAGTCTTTAAGAGTTTTCTTTACTTCATTGTTTAGTGATTTAATTTTAAGAGAAGTTATTTTTCAGAGAAGTATTGTAAGAAAATGAAAAGGACAAAGAAGTTGAGCCTGGTTCTTTAAACATGAGGTATCCTTATTGTTTCTTAGATGGAAAACTGCCTTTGCTATAGACTGGAAATTCCTCTTTTTAGAACAAAAGTTTTGGTTCCTCATACAGTTATATTTTTAACAACTCCAAAGCTTAATTGCTGAAACAAAAATTTATTTTGCTTAAAATCTTTAATTTGGGCACAGCTATCAGGGACGGGTCATCCCTGCTCCACTTGGCATCATTTGGCATAGTTCAATGGCTAGGGATTAGAATCATTTGAAGCCATAATTATTCAAATCTCTAGTGGCTGATGCCAACTGTTGCCTGGGACCTTAGCTGGAGCTAACTGCCAGAACGTCTATTTATAAACCAAACGTTTATCAATCATTCTATTATAAAGACACATGCACACATATGTTCATTGCGGCACTGTTTACAATAGCCAAGACCGGGAACCAACCAAATGCCCATCGATGATAGACTGGACAAGGAAAATGTGGCACATATACACCATGGGACACTATGCAGCCATAAAAAAACAATGAGTTCCTGTCCTTTGTAGTGACATGGATGAATCTAGAAACCATCATTCTTAGCAAACTGACACAAGAACAGAAAATCAAACACCTCATGTTCTCACTCATAGGCGGATGTTGAACAGTGAGAACACATGGACACAGGGAGGGGGGCATCACACTGGGGTCTGTTTGGGGGGGAATAGGAGAGGGACAGTGAGGGTAGGGAGTTTGGGGAGGGATAACATGGGGAGAAATGCCATATATAGGTGACAGGGATGGAGGCAGCAAACCACATTGCCATGTATGTGCCTATGCAACAATCCTGCATGTTCTTCACATGTACCCCTGAACCTAAAGTGCAATAAAATATATAAAATATATGTGTATGTGTGTATACACACACACACACACACACACACACACAGACACATATATGAAAAGGTCAGGCAGACAAATGTGTTTTTCTGTCTAAAAGAGCATCTTTAGAAGAACTGGTTCAAAGTTATTTTAACTAAAAATTCTAGTAAGAATACTTTCCATAGTGGCAGTAAGTATGGAAACTGGAGGAACATGGACATGGAGAGGATGTAAGCCTCAGGTCACCCTGCTCCATGGGGTCAAATTTCCCTAGCTCTTCCAGCCTCACTTCATGACATTTCCTCTGCCCTAATTCTTTTGAATTTTAGACCCATTCATCAAAACCCTCTTCTCTTTCCACTCTTTTCTATATTTTCTTCAGCCCAGCTATCAAAACTAGACCAGTGTTACTTTAACTCTATCCAAATAAAGAGCTAAAGTAATTTTTCACTGAAGTGTTTTAATCACTGCATTACAGACTGCACCTAATGAAATCAAACACATCAGCTACAGACTTCCCCTGCATAAAGAGAACACACTGGGTATAAAGAATTCCAGCAAAGGTTGTTAAATCAGACTCCATCTAAACATATGGGGCCAGCTTTTACTAGCACTTGGGGTCTGGGAAGCCTGAAAACAGAAGGAGGAATTAGGTAGAGTTTCTTTTAGCTGACTCCTTACACTCCCTCTTAGTGGCCTTGTCTGCTTCCAAACACTGAAAGCTTTCTCCTTTGCTTGATTGCTGAGAATGCTCACAGTGAGCCTCACAGAACAATTCCCTCCCTCTGACCCACTAAAACTTTGCATCCAAGTCCTGTTCTCTCAAGCCATACCCCTCAACAGTCCAATCTATAATTTCATGCTGGGATATTAGTATCTATTTATGGTTAGATTAATTTTTACCACTCTTAAAATTAGGGTTGCTAAAGTAATGCTTTTATTCATCTCAGCAAACTGGAGTTTAGAACATTTAGCCAGGAGACTATGTGGCGTAGTTCAATCACACGGGGCTAACAACTATCTGGTCTCTGACAATAAGAGTAATTCTGTTCACACTGCTCTATATTATAGAAAAGTGAATAAGCTAGTTCTCCTGAACACCCTGCTCCATTATTATTGATCCAACATTACTGTAAATCAAGCAAGTTGTTGCTCATTTACATCTCTATTGCAATGACTTTGGCTATACTATACTGCAAGTATATTCTTGTTGAATTCAGATTGACCTGACGTCAGTGCCTAAGCTACTCACTAATCTCTTTGCCTCTATCCTTCCCCATTACACACAGCGGCCAGAAGTATCCCAGTGAAAGTCAGATTACGTGGCTCCTGTCTCCCTCAAGCAACACGTTATCTCTCAGATCGTATCCTCTTGCTCACTCCCCTCTAGATAATCTCTTTACTTTTTCTGAAACTAACGAGGCATATTTTCACCTCAGGGTTTTTGTATTTGTTCTTTATTCATCCTGATTCTTTCTTCCCCAAGATACTATCATTGCTCATCCCTTCTCCATCAATATTTTGCTTAAAAGTTGCCTTCTCAGAAAGGTACCAGAATATTTAAGTATGTCTAAACCCCTAGATCCACCTTATCTTACCCTAGTTTTTTCCATAGTTCTTATTTTCTTTTATTATTGATTTATTTAATTTCATATATTACTGCTGATTTACATTTGTTAGAATGTAAACTTCATGGAAGTAGGAATTTTGACAATTTTGCTCTCTGATGTACCCACCAGTTCCTATAAAAACAGCCTAGCAAACAGTTGATGTTCAATAGATAAATATTAAGTGAATAAACCTTCCTTTTTCTCATTTTGTATCTTCAGGTTCCATAGGAAAAGTAAAACTTATTCATGTTCCAAAATTAATGTCAGTTATAAATGTGGCCTTTAGTCAGCCATGTGGTCCAAAGCAACTCTCTTTATCATGTAGTAAGAGATTTAAATGTACATTCTTCTCTCACCAGTAACCTTTGCTTACTTAATGCAATATGAATATATTTTATATTCTGGGCTTACCTAATATGATCACACTATTTCTGGGCACTATGTCTCCTCTAAATGCCAATGCAATTTATGAGTCCTGCGTAGCTCAATGGAGTTGGGTTATGAAAAATTATTTGAAAATAAACATCCCTAAATGATTTAGTCCCTTAACATCTTGTTCAAATATTTGCTTCATAATATAGTGACGTTATGGAACTGTGACAATGGAGTCACAGATGTGCAAACAAATGTGAATGTGAGTATATATAGAAGGATTTTATATATATATATAAGTGTCTCTAAATTCTTTTAGTATCAGTTCTGTAGCAAAACTTTTAGTCATATTGGTAATTGGTTGCTCATTAGGCTTTAAATTCACAAAAGTCAGAGTTTTACATAACTGCACTGAGTTCTATTCAAGAGACTGAAGCAAGCAGTGGAAGTAATATTAAGGCTTTCCAAGGTAGGTCCCACCATGCATTTCTGTCTAATTACAGAAGGTGCTTTTTTTATTTAGCAGTCTGCAAAGACCACTGTCATAGAGATCAATCTTGCTTAGTACAGAGTTTTCAAAAGCATTCCATCTGGAAATATGCATTGGCTTTATACACACGCCACAGAGCCGTGATTTGCTTTCCAGGCTATTCACACCTTATTCTACTACTGCTTTTTCACAAAAATGGATTAGGAGGGCACAGGTTTATACCTGCGCCAACACATACAAAAGGAAACCAAAGGGGGACTGAAAGCAGACACAAAATATATCCGGTTGTTTTTAGGCATGATGCCCAAATTTCAAGAGAACCACACCTTAAATTCCTTTAGACCTGCACTAAGGATGCCTTCCAGCTCAAATGTTCTATGCTTCACTGAATCTTTCAGACCCCTGGGATATTGCTGTAAACTAATTCGTGTGGCTGAATTAGGATGAGGCTTCTGATGCTTAAACAATGACAATTTCACAGTGCAAGAAATATAGGGATAAGAAGACTAGCTTGGTGGGAAAGAGCTTATTCTGTCAGAATTTTCTCTTTAAAACATAGCAGTGACTCTGTTCAGGTCTAAGCAACTCAAATTTCCCCTGAGGCTACCAGTCCTTCAAAATAGGGAAGGCCTGGTCCCCAGGAACAGGAAGAAAGGTAGAAACAATTTACAGGGAAAATAGTAGGAACATGCCAAGGGATAGAAAAACAAAGGACAGTGTTCTACTGCACAGATATTGGTATAATCTGCTTCAACTTTACCTGGTTGAGTTAAAAGGCAATGCAATTAATTGGAGAAGAAAATATTGATTTTGGAGTCAGGAAACCTAGATAATGCAATCACTTAGTTTGTGCAGGTGTCTTAATTTCTCTTAGTGTTATTCTCCTTAACTTTAAAATTAAGGAATTTGGCTCTGAAGAGTTAAATGGGTTTGTAATACAGAAGTACCCGGGTTTCCTGGAAGAAAAGAACATCTAGTTTAAAATGTAGCTATTTGGCTGAAATAAAAAAGAAAACATAGAAGCATCTTCCACCCATTAGATTCTTGAGTAATATTTTTTAAAACAACAAACGAATCTCATATGTAATTTGGGGAGGTTGTCAGAAAGATCAAATATAAACTAAGATATGAGAATTCTAAAATTATTTTTCTTGTAACTTATTGTGTGTTATGCTTTTAGTTCACTCTAAATTATACATGACACTGAGTGACTTTGCATATATGAAAAACTTTTCTAAATGGTGGCATGTTGGAAGTCCCAGGTTGCAAGAGCTTATGAAACAAGAGCAGTTTTTAAAAGGGATAGGGAAAAACAGACAGAAGCAAATGACTGATGTGTTCCAGAATGAAGCTAAGAGTATAAAATACCAGGCCCAAGGTATGTGGTGCTCTTGATTTCAATCTGAGCCAGAATTCAGGTTCAAGAGATCTGCCTTGAGGAAGCATGGCAGGGCACAGCTCTAATTGACGGATGTTTTAGGTACAAGCAGAAGTTTAGGCCATTGCTGGCTGTATCCATGGGTGGTTCTAAGAGAGTTATTCAAAGCAGAGGACATTTGGGGGTCCAAAAGCAGTTCAGGGATTTAGGATCTCCTAAAAGAGTCAGGGTCAGGGTCAGGCCCATGCCCCAGCCCAGAACATGACTAGAATGATAATTATATGTCAGAGTACCAAGTGGAAGTCTAGCCAGGAGACTGGGAAGGACACCCACCAAGAAAAAAAGAAGAGCTGCAAATATGCCATCAGCCTAGGCTCTCACTAGTTTAAGGATTAGATAATTTTGAGCCTGCAGGTGGGAAAGTTTTAGAGCCCACAGCTGTGGAAAATGGCACTGGCCCTAATGGGTAACATCTGCAGATGTAGCCAAGCATACACTCTGCCACCAGTTGTAACACGTCCTCAACATTCAGCAACTACAAATATTACCCAACTCCCAGAATGCACTCTACCTACAGTAGAATACAGTATGTCAGTGAGCAGGAAATTTACCATTACAAGGACCCAACTGAAGGGGAAACTAGGAGGGAAATGCAGAAGGCAAGTGCCCAGTACTTTCTCATAAAGTTTGTTCATGCAAAGGAGTGTCAGGTATATCTCACACTGGCTTCACTTGAATATCTTTCCTTGCAAGATTTTCATAAAACTGAAGGTGTAGATGACATTTAGATTCCAAATCCAACCCACAGGCATGTGGCAGAGGCTGGAGGTAGTATTTGATCTTTCAGGCTAAAATGGAAGAGCAAGTGAAGATGGAGTGATTTCCTGTGCCAACCAGAAAGCAATAAGCAATGTGGTATCCAACCAGGCAGGGTTGTGTACCTCACCCATCCCATTAAAAATCCCACACACAGGAGAGGAAGTACCTCAGCAGATACAGGAGCCCTGATTTTATCAACAATAGTCCTCTGACAAAGGGAGTGAGCGATTTGCTTCTAAATGAGAACACATATTTCACAAGCACAGTTGGAAGAACCTAGCAGTTCAAGCTGGCAGTTTTAAAAATACAAACAATTAAATGTTTGGCTAGAAAAGAACTTCAGAAACTTTATTTAGGACCAAAGCCAGCTCTGGTAGTTTGAAACAAACATAGTGTGTTTCATTAAGGGGCTCAGGAAGTAACATAAAATTTTTTCCACCAAATTTGCCTCCAGGTAGTTGTACAGAAATTCAGTCAGTGATTTTAGTATAATTTGAGAAGAAATAGCAGGCAGTCCCTTCAGCAATTAAAGACACATCTCAAACGATAAATACAACGGAGTTAAAGCAGCTCCAAAGGTAATCCTGCGTGGCACTAAGAATAGAGAGAGTAAATAGTAAAGGAAATAAACAACACTAACCTTTACATAAAGGAGTTAAGATTCAGTGAGGATGAAGAGTAGGAAAGCCTGGAAGAGATGACAAAACCGGCACTCTGCTGAATTTTAAGCAGAATAAGTAACTAGAACCCAAATGGGAAACAGGTAACACAATCAGTCTACAAACAGATAACAAATACTAATGAGATTGATTGTTGCTGTTTCATAAATGAACCAAGAGAATTTATTTTTAAGAGTTTTCAACAGGTTCAGACCACCTCTAGCCATCAAAACAGAGAGAAGTTCATTCAGCACCCACATACCAACCTACTCCAAGACCCTGGAAGGGAGTATTCTTATATTTCTCTGACATCCAAATATTATTAACCTCCTAACAGTCTATGAATATAACACAGTACTGTATAGTAAAATGAATATACTGTGGATTTGGTAGCAGAGAATTAAGGCTTAAACCTAATTCTGTAAATGTCAAGGTATGTAACATTGGGCAGATTCCCTCACCCCTCTAAGCTTCTAGATATATAGGTATTTTAAAGAGAAGACAAGATCTACTTTGTAAGAATGTCTTTAGGATTAAATGAGGCAGAGGCAGATTTGGAAGCCAACGGAATACTCCTTGATTACTGAAAATAATTGAGGATATGTTACATACAGATCAAAATGCTAAGTGTATATATGTGTGTGTGTATGTGTGTGTGTGTGTATATATATATATAATTTTATTCAATTAGTAAATCTGTCCTGAGATTGAGTTACATTATCTGATTTCACAGATGAGGAAATTGAAGCTGATTTCCTAGTCTCCTTTCTCTTTTCAAAGGACTCCATCCAAATCAGAACAGATAAAAAAAATCTGTTGAGGCATAGAGTCATCAATTGTCTGTGCAAGCTTTTTAATTGTCAACAGAAGACCTCAAAACCATTCAGAATTTTGAGGAATGGAGCCTAATGCCCTTAGAGTCTCTTCTTAACACTGTACCAATTTCCAGCTCACCACTGTTTTTTATTTGCCTGTTTGCTCACTTGTTTCTCCCCTAGGAGTTTGATCAGTTTTGCTGTTTTACTGATGCTGTTGGCTTTATTAATCACTTGCTTCAGTCTGAGAATAAAATAGGAAAATGGAATCCTATTATTTATCTCCCTATAGAATAATTTTGTAGTTTAGTTTGAAATATCTAGACAATCTAGAAAAATAGACAGAAGCTGTTAGACTCGTAATGTAGACATGCAAAGATCAAAACAAACACAAATCTATCAGCCATCACTAACACCCTGTGAAATAATGTAATCTTATTTTCAAAGATATAGAGTTGTCAAAATCCCTTATAGTTAAGAAGGAATCCCCAATTTTAAGACATTTATCTCTCAGGTTCTTCTTCTGAGATAATCATCATAATGTCTATGGAAGTAAAGAAAACAGAGTTGGATATACTGGCAATGTCCTAGAGGAAACCCCAGCTGGCTGACCTGACAGGCACTAAGCAAGTGACAATAATTTGAGGGAGTCCATATGGTTCATGACTTAGCTGTGACCCACTAATAGTTATTCCCATCTCAGTTTATTTCTGCCCTGTTTGCTCTGTCTGAAGGGTATTCTCTAGCCAGTTATTAAAACAAAGCCACTATACAGTGAAGTGAAGCATCTTTATTTATTACTCTGAGGAAACCAGCATTGCCCAGACTCACCAGAGTTATGTAACCTCCCTGTCACTTTGAGAGCCTCAGGCAGGGTAAATCGTTGGAAGACAGTGGTCTAGGTTCCACACCCACTCAGACATACATGATTTTTTTTGGTTTTTGTTTAGGTTTTGGTTTATACAGTTTGGTGGTCCCTGAGTACAATCCTCAGCAATCTCTCCTAGAACAACAACAACAGTAAAGGAAAACTCAATCCCTGGTGTGGTGGCTCGTGCCTGTAACCCCAGCATTTTGGGAGGCTGGGGCTTAAGATCACTTGAAGTCAGGAGTTTAACAACAGCCTGGCCAATATGATAAAACCCCATCTCTACTAAAAAATATAAAAATTAGCCAGGCATGGTGGTGTGTACCTGTAGTCCCAGCTATTTGGGAGGCTGAGGCAGGAGAATCACTTGAACCTGGGAGGTAGAGGTTGCAGTGGCCAGAAATCGCACCACTGCACTTCAGCATGGGAGACAGAGTGACACTTCATCTCAGAAAAAGAAAGAGAAAGAAAAAAGAAAACTAATTGAGACATGTTGAGAGGGGCGGGTAACAAGATTGACAACACCTGTAAGGCCTATAGAACTGTGGAAACTTGTGCCAATCCCAGATCTATCAAATTAGAATCTGCAAGTTACCAAGATCTTAGGAGATATCAATATGTATTAAAGCTGACAAATGCTATGTTTAGGGCCTAAACTTTAACTTGAGCTAGATGAGAACCATGCTACCAAGTTAAAATGAATCAAAAGGGGATGTGTGAGCTGGGAAAATCTATTAAGACTATCCAGTATTACAGGATAAAATTATTGGTTATTCAGCTTATGTACTGGGGTTTTTTTAAAAACGTAGTTCTATTACAACCTAACTGGAAGGGCCTCCTCAATTCCCTTAACTGGGAGGCTCCACAAAGACCAAACCTTGCTGCTTTTTCTTACACTGGCTTTTGCCTGTGACAATAGAGTGGCAGGATTCTCCTGCTGCAACAGAATGTTCATACTCGTCTTCTCCCTACCTCAAGAGCCTTGTTCTGATAACTTGCTCCAGGGCAAATCTCTTTGTTCTGGCTCTCTTGGGGGATGATTTATCCATCTTACCAGTATATGATGGGGAAGTCACTAGGCTGACATGAGTTGTAGAGGAATATTCAGGAGAGGTATGTTTGGTTTATAGTTGCCACAGCTGGTTAATCAGTTGGGGCTGATAAATGGCCATCCAGGCTAGAATTTAGGTAAGAAATTGGCAGAAAATAGAAGTGAGGGATTTTGTGATAGATGCCCTGTATTCACTGCAGCAGGCAGTTAAAATGTGTCCTTTATCTGAAGGACTAAGCCCTGCAACCTACAATCACTAGACCTCTTTATCCACTGGCTTCCAGTTACATTTGACAAGTGAGAGTCACTGGAAGGGGATTAGATGGGGCAGAGGAGGGGCAGAAGCCATAGAGTCTTTCTTATGGCTCTACTTTTAGACTGTCTGTGGCAATGACTTTATCTCCTTACAGCTGAATTTCACTGGAGTCCTTTCCCCATATTTGCATCTCATGCAAGGGACTTTTCCTATCATAATTCCAGTTCTGGCTTAGCAAGGCCTCATCCATGGTAATTCCAATTCTTTCTCATTGGTTTTGGTGACATCACCTCCTCCATTGTCCTTCTCTCACAGGGGCTTGGGACAGCATCCAATCACTGACCCTTCAGCTCTTCTCAAACCTTTTAACTTGTTCCTTGTGTTTATTTTCTTCTACTGAACAGTTTAAAATGGTTTCCATTTCACTGGCCACACTCTGACTGATACGCTGAGCTTGTATTCTATAAGCTTAAGCATCAATGGCCTCTCTTTGGGAAATCTGTCCTAGTAGGAAATGTCATTGAAAGTAACCTTCAGGCATACAATGAGGAACATAGAATTTTGTTTCTAGAAAGAGGTTTTGGAATTATCTAAGACTGTTATTTCAGAAATGAGGAGCCATTCCCTAGATACAATAAGTTCCATGCCCAGTCTTATACAGCTATTAAATGGAAATGCCAAGACAAGCTCTGTCCATATTCATTGTGCTTCCACTGTTCCGTATTTCTTCTGTGGTATATTTGCTGCCTTCATAAAACCATATGCATAGTTTATACCAAACGTTGTATATAGATATATATTTCAGTGCTACTAACCAAAGTTGTATTAGAGGAAATTAATGAGAAATTTCAGGGTTATGTGTTTTACATATATATAAATTTTTACTAAATTTGTAGAAACCTATCAAATATAGTTGAAATTAGTAATGACAACCTAAGTTCATAATATTGGAGACATTTGTTTTTATATGAATGAAGATAAAAGAGACTGAAAGAAGAGTTGAAAATGTTTTTTAAAAATGACATAAATGAGAAAAAAAGAGCATCAAGATCATAAAATACCCTATTAACAATTATTGGTGGGGGATTTCATGGGAAGAGAATGACAACAGAGTTAAGTAAGCATGCCAAATTAAGAATTTAGAAAAGCAGTATGGGATTTACAGGAAAATTGTGCAACAATATTTATTTTAAGGGAGAAACATTGCTGAATAAACACCTGAAGAAGTTAAAGAAAAATAAATATTTGCATTATTGTATAAGGCACAATGCTGGAAATGCTGTATAAAATCATCAAACTGAAAGGCTCAATTTAGGGGAGAGATCAATAGAGAAGATAAGAGAAAAAAAGAATAAAGATCTTTAAGTGCATTTCTGACACCTACAGCAGTTCTGAACAGGTGGTATAATGTTAGAATGAAAACCATAAAACCCAAAGTCAAACTATTTGGATTCAAATATAAGCTCTGCCATAAACACATTTGTTAGGATAGCCCAGGATTCAATTTTTAAAAAAACAAAAACGTAGGGTGAGTGAGGTGCCACCACTGCCTGCATATTTTTGAGTGAGTTAAGCACATGCGTGAGCAAATGAGTGAAAAGGAAAGTTCAGGGTGGCACTGGGAGCCCGGGCTGAGCTGTTTTGAGAGATTACCTGAATTTGGACTCAAAAGCAAGATTTACTACTAACTTTGAAATGGAATAAAGCATTGAGAAACCACTGATGGTCAGGGGCAGGTGAAGATACTTGTTCGGATAGTTGAGGCCTGTCCCAAAAAGTCATTGTAGTGTTAACTGCAACAAGTTGATTTACAGTGGATGCTCTCTGGAAAGCACAAAAGTGGAGCATTAAACCACCAAAGCTAAGAACCGTCAGGGAGTACATTGCACTGCCGCCACCCCACCTTGACCAGAACAGGCACTAGTATCCACAGCTTAGAGACCCATAGGTGCTTCACATCACAGGACCCTGTTCAGACAACCCCCAGTACCAGCCCAGAGCTGGGTAGACTCGCTGGTTGCCTAGGCCCAGAAGAGACAACAATCACTGTAGTTCGGCTCACAGGCAGCCATATCCATAGGAAGTCGGGGAGAGTACTTCATCAAGAGAACACCCTGTGGGACGAAAGAATCTGACAGCAACCTTCAACCCTAGACCTTCCCTCTGACAGAGCGTACCTAAATGAGAAGGAAGCAGAAAACCAACGCTGGTAATCTGACGAAACAAAGCTCTTCAACACCCCCACAAAATCACACTAGTTCACCAGCAATGGATCCAAACCAAGAAATCACTGATTTACCTGAAAAAAAAATTCAGGAGGTTAGTTATTAAGCTAATCAGAAAGGGACCAGAGAAAGGCAAAGCCCAATGCAAGGAAATCCAAAAAAATAATACAAGAAATGAAGGGAGAAATATTAAAAAAAAAATAGATAGCTTAAAGAAAAAAGCAATTGAAAATTCAGGAAACTTTGGACATACTTTAGAAATGTGAAATGGTCTGTAAAGTCTCAGCAATACAATTGAACAAGTAGAACAAAGAAATTGTTCTCCTTGTTCAATTGTATCAGAGCTCAAAGACAAAGTCTTTCAATTAACCCAAGTCAACAAAGACAAAGAATAAAGAATAAAAAAAATATGAACAAACCTCCAAGAAGTCTGGGGTTATGTTAAACAACCAAACCTAAGAATAATCAGTGTCCCTGAGTAAGAAGAGAATTCTAAAAGCTTTGAAGATATATCTGGGGAAATAATCGAGGAAAACTTCCCTGTCTTTGCTAGAGACCTAGACATCCAAATACAAAAAACACAAAGAATACCTAGGAAATTCATTGCAAAAATATTTTCACCTAAGTGCATTGTCATCAGGTTATCCAAAGTTGAGATGAAAGACTCTTCAGAGCTGTGAGACAGAAGCTACAAAGGAAACCTATAAAGGCAAACCTATCCGATTAACAGATTTCTCAGCAGAAACTCCACAAGAGAGAAGGGATTGGGGCTCTATATTCAGCCTCCTCAAACAAAACAATTATCAGCCAAAAATCCTGTATCCAGTGAAACTAAGCATCGTATATGAAAGAAAGATACAATATTTTTCAGAAAAACAATTACTGAAAGAATTCACCATTACCAAGCCACCACTAAAAGCACCGCTAAAAGGAGCTCTAAATCTTGAAAGAAATCCTGGAAACAACAAAG
>NW_016107403.1:4987964-4999151 GCF_001604975.1 Cebus imitator
AACAACCAAAAAAAAGTACACAGGCAACAAAGAGCACATGAATTTAATGGTACCTCACATTTCAATACGTTGAATGTAAATGGCCTAACTGTTACATTTAAAAGATATAGAACTGCAGAATGGATAAGAACTCACCAACCATCTATCCACTGTCTTCAGGAGACTCCCTTAACATATAAGAACTCACATAAACTTAACTTAAAGGGGTAGAAAAATGCAAATGAACACTGAAAGTGAGCAGAGGTATTCTATTCTATATTCTAAGCTATAGCTATTCTCATAACAGACCAAACAAAGTTTAAAGCAATAACAGAAGAGGCAAAGAGAGACATTATATAATGGTAAAAGGCTTTGCCCAGTAGGAAAATATCACAATCCTAAACATACATGCACCTAACGCTGGAGCTCCCAAATTTATAAAGCAATTACTAATAGACCTAAGAAATGAGATAGATAGCAATACAATAATAGTGGGAGACTTCAATAGTCCACTGACATCACTGGACAGGTTATCAAGACAGAAAGTCAGCAAATAAACAATGGATTTAAACTATACTATGGAACAAATGGACTTAATAGATATACACAGAACATTTCACGCAGCAACCTCAGAATATACATTCTATTCAACAGCACATGGAACTTTCCCCAAGGTAGACAATATGATGAGTCATAAAATGGGCCTCAGTACATTTAATAAAATTGAAATTATATCAAGCACTTTCTCAGACCACAGTGGAATAAAACTGGAAATCAACTCCAAAAGGAAACTTCAAAACCATGAAAATACATGAAAATTAAATAACCTGCCCCTAAATGATCATTGGGTCAAAAATGAAATCAAGATTGAAATTTTAAAATTCTTCAAACTGAATGACAATAATAACACAACCTATCAAAACTTCTGGGGTACAGCAAAGGCAGTGCTAAGAAAAAAGTTCATAGTCCTAAATGCCTGTATCGAAAAGAATGAAAGAGCACAAACTGACATTCTAAGGTCACACGTCAAGGAACTAGAGAAACAAGAACAAAACAAACCCAAACCCAGCAGAAGAAAGAAAATAACCAAGATCAGAGGAGAGTTAAATGAAATTGAAAGAAAAACAAATACAAAAGCTAAATGAAGCAAAAAGCTGGTTCTTTGAAAAGATAAATAAAATTAATAGGTTATTAGCAAGACTAACCAAGAAAAAAAGAAAATCCAAGTAACCTCACTAAGAAATGAAACAAGATATTACAACTAACACCACTGAAATACAAAAGATTATTTAAGGCACTATGAACACCTTTATGTACATAAACAGGAAAACCTAGAAGATATGGATAAATATCTGTAAAAATACAACTCTCCTACATTAAATCATGAAGAATTAGATACCCTGAACAGACCAATAACAAGCAGCAAGACTAAAATGGTAATTTAAAAATTACCAACCACAAAAAAGTCCCATACCAGACAGATTCACAGTAGAACTCTACTAGACATTCAAAGAAAAATTGGTATCAATCGATTATTCTGTAAGATAGAGAGAGAAGGAACCCTCCCTAATTCATTCTATGAAGCCAGCATCACCCTAATACCAAAGCCAGGAAAGGACATAACCGAAAAACTACAGAATGATATCTTTGATAAGCATGGATAATAAAATCCCTAACAAAATACTAGCTAACCAAATCCAACAACATATCAAAAAGATAATCCACCATGATCAAATGGGATTCATACCCG
This sequence comes from Cebus imitator, assembly GCF_001604975.1. Taxonomy (NCBI): domain Eukaryota; kingdom Metazoa; phylum Chordata; class Mammalia; order Primates; family Cebidae; genus Cebus; species Cebus imitator. The sequence goes on from NW_016107403.1 coordinate 4,989,694, forward strand.
GGATGCAGGGATGGTTTAATAGACACAAGTCAATAAATATAATACGCCACATAAGCAATTAAAAACAAAAATCACATGATTATCTCAATAGATGCAGAAAAAGCTTTCAACAAAATCCAGCAGCCCTTTATGATTAGACCTCTCAGCAAAATTGGCATACAAGGGACATACCCAAAGGTAATAAAAGCTGTCTATGACAAACCTACAGCCAACATAATACTGAATGGGCAAAAGTTTAAAGCATTCTCTCTGAGAACTGGAATACGACAAGGATGCCCACTCTCACCACTCCTCTTCAACATAGAACTGGAAGTCCTAGCCCAAGCAATCAGACAAGAGAAAGAAAGGGCATTCAAATCGGTAAAGAGGAAGTCAAAATGTCCCTGTTTGCTAATGATATAATCATTTACCTTAAGAACCCTAAGGAATCCTCTAGAAAGCTCCTTGAACTGATAAAAGAATTCAGCAAAGTTCCTGGATACAAGATTAATGTACATAAATCAATAGCTCTCTTATATACCAATAGCAACCTAGCAGAGAATCAAATCAAGAATTCTACCCATTTTATAATAGCTGCAAAAAAAACCAAAAAACAAAACAAAAAAACCTTAGGAATATACCTAACCAAGAAGTTGGAAGACCTCTACAAGGAAAACTAGAAAACACTGCTGAAAGAAATCATAGATGACACAAACAAACAGAAACGGATCCCATGCTCAGGGATCGGTAGAATCAATACTGTGAAAATTATCATACTGATAAAAGCAGTCTACAAATTCAGTGCAATCCCCATCAAAATAGCATTGTCATTCTTCACAGAATTAGAAAAAACAATTCCAAAGTTCATATGGAACCAGAAAAGAGCCTGCCAAAGCAAGACTAAACAAAAAGAATAAATCTGGAAGCATCCCTGTACCTGAATTTAAACTATACAATGTGGCCATATTCACCAAAACAGAGTAGTACTAGTATCAAAACAGGCACATAGACCAATAGAACAGAATAGAGAACCCAGAAATAAAACCAAGTACTTAACAGCCAACTGATCTTCGACAAAGCAAACAACAACAAAATGGAGAAAGGACACCCTTTTCAACAAATGATGCTGGAATAATTGGCTAGCCACATGTAGGAAAATGAAACTGGATCCTCATCTCTGACCTTATACAAAAATCAACTCAAGATGGATTAAGGACTTAAATCTAAGGCCTGAAACTATAAAAATTCTAGAAGATAACATTGGAGAAACAATGACATCTCATTGGAGAAACTTAGACATTGGCTTAGGCAAGGATTTCATAACTAAAATCCCAACAGCAAACGCAATAAAAACAAAGACAAATAGCTAAGACCTAATTAAACTCAAGAGATTTTGCATGGCAAAAGAACAGTCAGCAGAGTAAACAGACAACTCACAGAGTGGGAGAAAATCTTCACAATCTATACATCTGACAAAGGACCAATATCCAGAATCTACAATGAACTCAAATCAGTGAGAAAAAAACAATCCCATCAAAAAGTGAGATCTGGACATGAATAGACAAGTCCCAAAAGAAGATATACAGCTACCAAACATATGAAAAAAATGCTCAATATCACTAATGATCAGGGAAATGCAAATCAAAACCACAATGCAATACTACCTTAATCCTACAAAAATGGCCATAATCAAAAAACATAGATGTTGGTGTGGATGCAGTGAACAGTAAACACTTCTATACTGCTGGTTGGAATGTAAACTAGTACAACTGCTATGTAAAATAGTGTGGAGATTCCTCAAAGAACTAAACGTAGAACTACCATTTGATCCAGCACTCCCACTGCTAGGAATCTACTCAGAGGAAAAGAAGTCATTATTCGAAAAAGATACTTGCACATGCATGTTTATAGCAGCTCAATTCCCACTTGCAAAATCGTGGAATCGACCCAAAAGCCATCAATCAATGAGTGGATAAAGAAACTCTGGAGATATATATATATCAGACAAAATGGAGTACTACTCAGCCATAAAAATGAATGAATTAACAGCCTTTGCAGTGACCTGGATGAGATTAGAGACTATTATTCTAAATGAAGTAACTCAGGAGTGGAAAACCAAACATCGTATGTTCTCACTGATAATGTGGGAGCTAAGCTATGAGGGCACAAAGGCATAAGAATGATGTAATGGACTTTGGAGACTTGAAGGGGAGATGGGAGGGGGTGAGGGATAAAAGACTACAAATATGGTGCAGTATGTGCTGCTCAGGTGATGGTCACCAAAATCTCACCAATCACCTCTAAAGAACTTACTCATGTAACCAAATACCACCTGTGCCCCAATAACTTATGAAAAAAAATTTTTTTATTTCCTTTGGATTAAAAAAAATAGTCCCAAAAATATATTACATGTAAAAGCCAGAAGAAATGTTATTTCTTGTTTAAAGAACAGTCCAAGTTTTGCTGATAAGAAATGGCTCAAGAATTAACTGATTATGGTATATAGCTAGCCAGATTGTACAACCTAGGGCTAGTTATTCAACTTCTCCGGGCTTCTGGGATTTTCAAGACAGGGTCTCACTCTGTCGTCCAGGGCATAGTGCAGTGGTGCAATTACGGCTCTCTGCAACCTGTGCCTCCCAGGCTCATGGGATCCTCCCACCTCAGCCTCCCAAGTAGCTGGAACTACAGGCGTGCACCACTACACCGGGCTAATTTTTTTCTGTTTTTGTTGAAGACGAGCTTTCACCATGTTGCCCAGGCTGGTCTCTGCCTCCTGGGCTCAAGCAATCCACCAGCCCAAAGGGATTTTTTGTTCCATAATACTTGGATAATAATAGTGTTCTTACATGTAAAACACTTAGAATAGTAGTAAGTACTTAATAAGAACCAGTTGCTATGTTTTTATTAGTCCAGATTGCCTATTTTTGAGGTTCTGCCCAATACTGATGATTCCATTCTTACAGATTCACTAATATCTATTATACACATTGTCTATTATACTAACAGAAATGTCTATTATACAAATTGTGTTTTCCAAGGAGTCTGGTTTTTAAATGTCCATGTGCCTCAGAATCACCTGGAGGTTATTAAAACCCATATTGTGGTCTCTGTGGTATAATCGGTTAGCATGTTTGGCTGTTAAAACCCATATTGCTGGACCCCACCTGGAAGGCTTCCAATTTAGTAAGTCTAAGAAGGAGACTGAGAATTTGTGGTTCTAACAAGTCCCATGTGATGCTGATGCTGGTGGTCTGAGGACCATACTTGGAGAACCATCACCCTTGTCTAGGACAAGAGACTGAAAAAGCTTAATCCTACCAAGGCTGACCCTGCTTTGACCATATCTAATCAAGTGTATCCTGTAATATTCCAATGTGTCTTAGCCCTGCTCCCTCTTTGCAAAGAGGCTTATAGAATCAGTATATACCTTCCTTTTTTTCCTTCCTTTGGCACCTTAAGTTTCTACCAGAGAAGAGAAATCTGCCCCCTGGTAACTTAGTAATATATTAAACAATATTTATTTTCTGTGATCTGCAATTCACAATATACACATTTTCAAAACTCTGTGAACAATTATCCATATTGTAAGGAGTTGTTTTAATATGCTATCTCATATTGCTTAGTATATATTTGGCAACCTCCCCAACCCTCACTTTGTAGGTGCTTATGGAATGCAAACTAACTTTGATATTTGCTATGAAAATCAACTAAGAGTATCTCAGCAGCCATCAAGGAGGAAATTGTGTACTTTCTACTCTCATTGCTTGAAAAACAAACTCCAAATTACTTAAATCTCATGTGGCAAAATCATGGCCACCTTGAAATTCACTGGCAGCTGTGATGTTTCACCAGCATATTATTTGAAAAGGTTTTGCATTTGAATGTTTAGCAGGGTATAAATGCACTTAGTAAGACCATGTCCTTACCCCTCTCTATCATATTACAGTTTGCTCACTGTACTGTCCTGCACCTTAAATATATTTCAACCTGTAACTTTTGCTTTGATGACTCTTATAATCGGCATTTGTAATTCTTCACTCTCCTTGCCTCCCACTTCCCTAAGACTTCCTTTGCTTCGCCTAAATTTACTTACTTATTAACAGGCAAATATAAGATTTGCTTCAGCAGTATCAAACTTGCACTTCTACCACAGCCTTACCTGGCTCCAGACACCTCTATCTTCATCTATAAAATGGGAATAATGATAAAATTCTTTAGGTCTTTCAGACAAGATGACAGTCTAAACAGATATAGATATCTCCCCAACTGGCTAAAAATATGTAGTGCTTTTTGATAAAATAACTTTTTAAAATCTGAAAGAAAAGTTAATATCCGAAAAAGGGAAATGTTGCATAGCAAATGTCATAAAATAGAAAAATCATAAAAAATGGTAAGATAAAGTTACCATCTCCTACAGAGGCACCAGAATCAGACACACAGCTTAAAGGCTAAGTTTTTAATGTTTGAGCAGACAGAAGTTACATTCAGAAAGCTAAGAACCAAAAAACAACAACAAAAAGATTTCCAAGTCTGTGACCAGGAACCAAAACATCTGCATCCACAAGCCCAGAGCTTTGTTAAGCATGAGCCAGTCAATCATGGCTATGAATAGACCTGGAGCCCAGAGTCAGAGCCAAATACAGGGAAGGGAATAAAAGTGAGACTACCAGAATGATGAGGATATCCTGCACCAAAAACCAATTCAGAATTGTTATAGATCAGTGAACCCAATATGACTCTGATGGAAACTTCCTGAACCAGCCCATCATGGTCTGCATGACTCAAGGAATACTTGGGGTTCCCCTGGAAGACTAACAATAGTCTCTTGACTTCAAAAGCATTAAAATAGCTAGAAGAACAACAGTGATAGTAGCAATGATTATATTAAAATCATCACTTATGGCTGAGGGTAAGGAAATTACTAACAAAAGAATAGAGGTCATAATTAACTTTGGATTTTAAAAAAGAGGTATTTCGAATTTTTACATTGGTTTGTCTAAATTTTCTTCACCCATCCATTGCATTTGTCTTCTGCCTCTAGCCTAGCAAGTTATGGTGCCTCACCCTTGTATTCAGCTTATGCCACCTTTTTTGTTACTTAGAAGGGCTTCTTTCAGCCAAACAATAAGATTCTATTATTTTGTAAACCAATGTTTTTTAGCTCTATCTTTATCAAAACCACCTGAGATTATTTAAATGCCCTCCTCAAACATAAGGAATCACTCTCTGGGGGTGAGTTCCAGAAATTTACATTATTAACAAACTACCTCCATGATGTTTACACACATTAGATTTGATGAACCACTCTTTGCTATGTTCCTCAAAACTTCCCTCTGAAAATAGGTCTTCCTAGCTGCACCCATGCTAAATTATTCCAGTGACATAGATTATTAATTCTTCACTGGCTAGAACAGTACTCATTTCCTCAGTATTGCCTAAAGATATCTAATACAACAATTTACAAACAAGGAAGGATCACTGCCAGTTTACCTTGCTTTCTCAGAATGTGGAACATTCACCCAATCTCGAAAAAATTTACAATGGCTAATTTTAGACCTTCCTTCCCAGATTGTCCTGATTCTGTTAAAATTATCCTTTCCTCTGTGAGTTTCAAGATAAGGAGCCAAGGAAGACAGAGGATATGTATCCTGTAAGGAAAGTGTTGTTACTCTGTTTAATCTCTCTTTAAATACTTAGGCTTAGGATATTATTTATAATAAAGAAAAATAACACATTTGGTAACTGAATGATAATGATTATTTTTAATATCAAATCTCTTAGAGCTGATTTACACTTCAAGATCCATACAGTCACTTGATTAGGTTCCTCCATTTGTTTTTTCCACCCTGGGACACATTTCATCATGCTCATGAACAAGAACAAAACTGTCTATGGCCTTTACCAATCAGGGAGATGAAAGTACAGAACCACAGCAGGGGCAAAAGCTCTGCTGTTCATAATGAACCTGTGAAATTACAATTCTCTCTAGATACTCCACCTACCTCCCTGTCACAAAGGGCTGCTCATTCTCTCCTCCCTGACCTCCCTGCCCTTGCTGATGAGTATCTCTGCTCTTGCCCTTTCCAACCTTCTGTTGTCTCTACAGATTTTGGGAGAAAAGGATATCTGTAAAGCTTTAATAACGCCAATTACAAGTACACGCCGAAGGGAAACCAAGAAACAAAATTAAGCACGGCATTTTTTACTGAACTCAGCCCTGACAGTCTACTCTTCCCAGACTGTCTACAACGTTCTGCTCTATAGTGAACAAACCAGAATTCAATTTAACAAAATTATGCTCAAGACCCTGAGACTATGCTAAGAAACAAAAGGGCGGGGAAGAGCAGCAGGTTGTGAGAGAAATTTGAACTCAGCTACAGTTCAGCAACTTTCTGTACATTCTAATTTTCAATTTTTTGTCTGTAGAATAGAGACATTCAGTGTAATACAAATGCGGGAATGACGTGTTAATTGTAAAGCATTATAATGTATTATGCATGAAAGAGCTGCCTATTGCCTACAAGAAACTTCTTTAATAGTTTCCATTAAATAAGTAGCATGAGAATATAGAATATTAAATAGACTTTAAAACTTAAAAACTATTAAATAATTTAATAGTTTCCATTAAATTGTGAGGTGGCATGAGAACATAGAACAAGTCTTAGTCCACAGGGTTGCCATTATAGTTTGGATATTTGTCCATGCCTAATTCTCATGTTGAAATGTGTTAAAATCCACACTGCCAGAGTTAGGGCTTGGTGGAATGTGTTTGGGTCATGGAGGCAGATGACTGGTGTATTGTTGCTGTCCTCATGGCAGTGAGTTCCCATGAGATCTGGTTGTTTAAAGTGTGTGGCGCCTTCCCAACTCACTCTTCCTCCCACTTCTGCCATGTGAGATGCCTGCTCCTGCTTTGCCTGCCACCATGAGTAAAAGCTTCCTAAGGCATCCTGGAAGATTAGCAGATACCAGCGTTATGCTTCCTGTACAGCCTGCAGAATTGTGAGCCAATGAAACCGCTTTTCTTATAAACTACCCAGTCTCAGATGTTTTTTATAGCAATGCAAGAGTGGCCTAATACAGTTGCCATAACAAACTACCATAGACTGAACTGGGTGGTTTAAACAACAGAAACTTATTTTCTCACAGTTCTGGAGGCTGGAAGTCTGAGACCAGGGTGCCAGCATGGTCAGATTTTAGTAATGCTCCTCTTCCTGGCTTGCAGATGGCTACCTTCTCATCATGTTCTCACCTGGTGGAGAGAGAGTGAGACAAGCTCTCTGGTGCTTGGTCCCATTTCATCATGAGGGCCAAAGCCTCATGACCTCATCTAAACCTAGTTATAGCCCAAAAGCCCCATCTCTAAACACCACCACATTGGAGATTAGGACTTCAACATATGCATTTGGGATGGATACAAGCATGCAGTCCAAAACAGACACCACCATGGCCCATCTCCCATTTGACTTCTAACTCTTGACATTGATGTTAGATACTTTTATCTAACTAGAAATAAACCTGCTCAAGACAGCCTATTGGAGAAATCTGAAAACCGTCCTTAATTCCTATTCCTTTTTGTAGTATAGTGTAACTCTCCTAGACTTAAAAGTATGCACCATTAATATCTTTAATACACAGGGGCTGATGAGATATGCCTTCACTATGCTTTCAGGGTCAACAATAAGAGGGTGTTATGTATCAGACTATTTCTGAAGGACTTCAGTTAACATTGGAAACAAATCCTGTAAAAATAAAATCAGTTATTCTGTCCTCAGTTTATATAATTCAACTGCAGTGTTGGGACTACTAGGGCTGAAGCTAGAGTGCTTCCTCATCTCACCAGAACAGCTCATGTAAGATGTAGTGGGTTGAATTGTATCCCCCCAAATGGATATGTTGAAGTCCCCAACCCCACTACCTAAAAATGTGAGCTTATTTGGAAATAGGATCTTTTCAGATGTTAATTAGTTGAGGTCTTACTGGAGTAGAATGGGTTCCTAATCCAATATGACTGGCATATTATAAAAGACAGCCGTGTGAAGACAAAGACACACACGGAGAACATCATGTGAAGACAGGCATTTGGAGCAATACATCTATAAGCCAAGGAGTGGCAGAGTTTCCTGGAAAACAAATGGAAGCTAGGAAGAGTCAAGGAAAAAATCCTCTAAGGTTTTAAAGCATGGCAGTGCCAAGAGCTTGATTTTTGAACTTCTAACCTCCAGAACTGTGAGACAACAAATTTCTATTTTAAGCCACTCACTTTGTGATAGTTACCACAGCCCTAGGAAATGATGCCATTTGGTAGCGTGTCATAGGAGCTAAAGTAAACAGAACGTTCCCTGCCTTATACTGGGTAATAAATCTATTGTAAGACTGTCAAAACTAACTCCGCTTCTACCTTAGGATGTCTTGGGTCCAAAGCAACACTGAAGACAAAGTGATATGGCTTGAGATTCTTCCAGTGGACTCTGGGCTTTTGCCTTTTGGGAAGAAAAGCTTTCAGGTGATCTGAAGGAGAGATCTCAGCACAGGAAATATGTTCACTGGCACAAATCCCTTCCACGCTGAGATTCTCTGATTCTCAGAAATGCATAGTTTTGTGGAACACTGCTCTCATCTGTCTCTGTTCTGACTGTTCTGGATGTTGGGAAGAATTCCTCTAACTAGTGCTCCTAGTGACTCTGGAAGGTGGAAGGATATGAGGCTAACTCTGATTTAGCTACACAGAACATCAGGATTTATCTACCAGAAAACTGCTGTCCTCTTTAGGGCCCTGCTCAGCCCTTTTGTCTACTGCCAGGCATTGCCACGTACCAAGAGAATGGCCTGGAAAGGCAGTTAAATGAGCCCCTCTCCTCAGCTCATATTTCGGTTACCCTACCTTTCCTATTCCCATAAACTTTCCAGCTCCCTTCCCTGAAACCCCAGACTGACTTTGGTCTTGACCTCCCCTTTCTTGCTTGGCAGCTCTGTTCCCGTTTCCCAGTCCCTGCCTACTGTGTGTTGTGGACGTAGACTCCTCTGCTAGAGCTGCTGATGTGCCTTGTCTCTCCCACAGCTGAGTCCTACCAGTCTAATCTCTCTGCTGCTCAGATGCTTCTGGCTCTTGGCATTGGCTTCTTATGCTGTGTTTTCTAGGTCCTCTTCTTCATTCCCTTAAGCCAATGCCAAAAAAGCATCCACAGTCTTCTTTTAGCAATGCCCTCATAAGGTGGTGGTATTTACCTCTTCAGAACTAGAATAGCTGACTTCTGGCTAGAATGTGCAGAAGCATAATCTACTGCAGGCAGTTACCCTGCCCTGAGACAGTTATCAAGAAGTATAGGTGGGCATAAAGACAGAATAGATTTCTCCCTTTGTTTATGAGATAGAAAAAGGTATGCCACATGCTTCTGACTAAACCTTACATGTTTTGCAACAACCCCAGACAAAGGAGAATGTCTCCTGAATGGTTATGTATATGTGTATATGAA
>NW_016107403.1:4999956-5002979 GCF_001604975.1 Cebus imitator
AAAAAAAAAAAAAAAAAAAAAAAAAAAAAAAAAAAAAAAAAAAAAAAAAAAAAAAAAAAAAAAAAAAAAAAAAAAAAAAAAAGAAAATAAATTTACTAAAACCTACTTTTATCGAAAAAGTAGAATAAAGAGGGAGTGAGACAGATAACTAAGAAGATCTTGCGGATGGTGGGGTTGATAGTCCTATAATAAACCATTGCCTTGATAAACTGCTGCTATGATCAGGAAGCATGATTCTGCACCCTGAACATGAAGACATTAAGAATGTGTGAGAGGCTGAGAAAGGACAGATGCCACAAAGACAATGGGAAGATAAAGAAATTTTGGATACATAACAGCTTCCCTAGTGAAGTCATTTCTCATAGTGTTTTGCACAACTTTGCTTCTCCCTTCTAGGTTAGATAGAATCAACCCAGGTGTTTTATAGCCCAGCTGGCTGGGTAAGGGCTGGCAGACTCAGACAGCCAAGGACTTTTCAACATTTGATTTGTGGCTGTTAAGTCTAGCTCACTCCTGAGATAAGTGTGAGGATCCAAAAAGATGCAATTTCAAAAGAAAGAAAAAGAAAAACATAGCTTTAAAGTTTTTTTTTTTTTTTATCACTTGCTATTCTGATTTAAAGTTTCATTCTTTATCCAAAAGTAGTTTTGTTTCCAGAAGTTTGAAGTAAATTTGAATCAAAATTACTCTTTTTAAATGTTCCTCAGGTTCATTCACTCTCTTTAGTTATATAGCTGAATATTTGTTTTGTAATCATTTATCATTTTAATAGGAAAGGCCTGAAGGGGAAAAAAGGAGTTCTTGTTAGGATGTATTTTATTGTAAGAGGTTCTAGCCCCTTGGTCCCAGAAATTGTCTCTTTAGCTCGTTCTCTTAAGTCATACTTAATTTACTTCAGAAGTAATGCATATTTTGTGTCACATAGTCTATTTAGCAGAGTTGGCTTGTTTATTACCCAAACTATTTATTCTGTGATATATAATCATACGCAAAATGTGAAGGACTTCCTTTTATTGTATAGTGTTTTCTACTCCATCTCTCACTCATAATACATTTCTTAAAAATCAAATACAACCTAGAAGTTTATTTATTAAAAAATTATTTCATATCCAAATAAACATAAATATAAACGTAATAATACATTTTGCTAATGTATTTGTTTAAAGAGTTATAGTTTTCCAAGCATGTGATTTCACTGAGTTTTTGTTATGTACCTTTTAGTAGGTATTACACAGGTAAAGAAATGAGGCTGTAGATTATATAATACCATAAATTACGTTGGTATTTAGGCTACAACATATGTTTCTCTGTCTTCTCCCTAACTTTTAGAATCTTCGATTCTTGGGTTTCCACATTGGGCTAGGCTGTGATAGTCTTCTTCAGGGGTTACAAACACTAGTCCATGGGGAAGTATGTGTGGACCAATATAGTTAGTGGAATCTTAGAAGTTGTGATATTAGAGACAGACCAAGTCATGGGAGATAGGCAGGATCCAATTGTAAAACTCTTTCTTTTTTGAATTTACTTTTAATTACATGTAAAAATTCTATTTATCTTGTACAAGCTTTTATTTTGAAATATGCAACATTATAAAATCACTAAATCAAGCTAATTGTGCATTATTTCACGTATTGATGCTTTTGTGGTGATACTTAAAATCTACTCTCAGCAATTTTCAGGAACAAAACACATTGTTATTAACTATAGTCATCATGTTATACAGTAAATCTCTTGAACACATTCCTCCTATCCATCTAACAGAAGTGTTGTATGCTTTGTCTAACAGCTCCCAACCTTCCCTGCACACTACCTCAGCCCTGGGAAGTCACCATTCTACTCTCTACGAGTTCAACTTTTTTATTATAGATTTCACACTTGAGTGAGATCATGCAGTGTTTTATCTTTCTGTGTTTTGTTTATGTCACTTAAGATAATGTCTTCCAGGTTCATCCATGTTGTTGCAAATAACAGAATCTCCTTTTGTAAGGCTAAACAGTATTTCATTGTATGCGTGTCTGTGTGTATATATATAGCATTTTGTTGTATAAAATACTATATACTATATAAATACAATAAAATACTATATAGAAAATAAATGTACTAAAACCTATTTTTATCTAAAAAGCAGAGTGAAAAAGGAGTGACACACATAACTAAGAAGACTGTGTGGATGGTGACATTGATAATCCTATAATAAAGCATACTGTAACCGTCCTATAATAAACCATATTTATATTATAGTATTTTATTACATTTATAAAATACTACACATGCACACACACACACACACACCACGTTCCCTTCATTGAGTCAGCCACTGATGGACGCTCAGGTTGATTCCAGATCACGGCTACTGCGCACAATGGTAATTGCAGGTCTGTCTTTTTAATATCCACATAACAGCTATGGCTAGTCAGAGAGGAAAAACATAAAAATAATAATCCCTAATTCAGTTAATCAGTGAAAGATTGTTAAAGGAAGTTATCTGTAAACTCTTTGGGATTTTTCAGACTCAAATCAGAAAAAAATATTGGTAATCTATAACTTAAAACTAACAGAAACCAACTGAATTTGAAGAGTTTATGTAACTGAGTACCCCTATTTTCTAAAAAGGAGAATGAGTTATTTATTTTATCTGCTTTTCCCTTTTTTCTGTTTCCCCCTGTTCCCCACTTTCTACTTCACCTTTTAGAGATTATAACCTTTTTACCGTCTTTCACCAGGCACCTCCTGTAGGGCAAGTTCATGTAACTAAGTGCTTTGAAACTCCAGAGCAGAACTCTCTCCCACCAAGGGACTGCCTTACAAGATAACAGTTTATTTACAACCCAAAGTATGTCTGCTATGAAACTCTCACACATCAGGAGGTTGCCTTGAGAAACAATAGCCAATCTACAACCGAAAGAATGCCCTCTATGAAACACACTTCCACCTGGAGAGATTTCAACTGCTTTTTTTTTTTTTTTTTTTTTTTTTGAGACGGAGTTTCGCTCTTGTTACCCAGGCTGGAGTGCAATGGCGCG
>NW_016107403.1:5003051-5010042 GCF_001604975.1 Cebus imitator
GCTGGGATTACAGGCACGCGCCACCACGTCCAGCTAATTTTTTGTATTTTTAGTAGAGACGGGGTTTCACCATGTTGACCTGGATGGTCTCGATCTCTTGACCTCGTGATCCACCCGCCTCGGCCTCCCAAAGTGCTGGGATTACAGGCTTGAGCCACCGCGCCCGGCCCCTCAACTGCTTTTACAACCTAGTCCTGCCCATCAAGGCACCAGCAGTCACCAGCTTGACTATCTGGTAAATAAGGCAGCAAAGCTAGCATAGGGCCCCTCCACCTGCTCAGTCCCTTCCCTGTGTGCCATTCATGACAGGCCCCTTTCAAAAGCATCTGCTTTCTGCTCCAAAGGGAAGGTGGTTCCATTTAAGCAGAAAGCCTGTACTTCTTCCCCTGAGCTAGCTTTGAAATAAAAAGTCACTGTCTTTATACCAGACTTCACTCTTGTTAATTGGACTCTGCAAGTGGCCAGCAACTGAATCTGTGTTTCAGTTACAATTAGACTAAAAATTGCTGTTATAAAAGCAAGTAGAAGCCAGGATATATGTTCTCTCAGTGGTAGAAGATGAAAAGCCTTAGGTCAATAAGCTGTCTCAGTTCTTGTGGGATGGGAACACAACGTACCTGGAATAGTAAAAGCTATATTCACAGTGGAAAAGTCTTGGAATTAGGAATATAGATAATTAAATTTACTTTGTATTTTGGAAGGCTTTGTAAAGTTAGGGGATGAAAGAATTTACACATACTGTAAAGGTTTAAAAGAATTTAATAGAGAGTTGTAATGAAACTGATTATTTAAATAAGTTTATTCATTTCAATTTGAGTTTATTGAACGTTATTAACCCCCCCCATAGTGATCCTTAAAGTTTACTAGATTTATAAATGGTATAATAAAATTGATATGCCGAATTTAAAGGCTTAAAGGAAATGAAGCTTTAAACTATTACATTAATAAACTGGATTCTACTGAAAGTCCCAAGAAGCAAATTTTTTTTCTGTTTATAGAAGCCTCTCCCCCAACCCCTGGGTGAAAAATAAGAAAAAACACCAATGTATGGCATACTCATCAGCGAAATACCTTCCTGTTCCATATTGAGTAAATCACCAGGCAGCTCTGCTGAATGTCCATTGACTCCATTGTCCCCAGGGCCACCTGGAGCCAGCAGCAGCCAGTTGCCTTGCCCACTTTTGTTCTCTCTCAGCAGGAAGAAAAGAGATGAAGCAGCTACTCCTTGACTTCTCTTAGTTCAAAAAGAATACTTGAATTATAACAAATGCGTGAGTGAGAGTGATTTTCAATATTCTCTCTGCAAAAGACAAAATACACAGACAATTGAAGAGATTATTTTGTTCAGCTCTTGTATTAGAGGGAGAATGTTCAGTAGTGAGAACAGTGTCAAGGACGAGAGGCAAAGAGAACCTAGGGTTTTATAAAACGAGAGAGTAATTGAAGAAGGGTGGAGATAGGTCACATCTGGGAATATGCTAGGTCATTGTTAATCATGCTATAAATATATATATAGCAGGGGTCTTAGGTATCAACCCAGCCATTTCTTAGAACAGAAAAGCAGGGGGAGAATTTCTTGACCACCCTGGCTTTCTAGGAGCACAGGACTCAGATAAAATTTAACATTGCTGTTGAAGGATGTCAATATATTTTACAGCAAAGTATATTTTTCAACATATTTTAAAATGGCTGCCATGGGGCCAGCAGACTGAAATGTCCCTGCAAAGCTGTCTTTTGTGGTGGAAATTTGCATATGCAGAGAATCTTAATTAATGTAGTCAAGCATTCCCTTTCTAGGTCTTTCCCACATCTAGGAGAAATTAAATGAAAGTGACACCTTTCAAAGTCTGACAAGAAACATTTACCATCTATTCTCTCTGAGGGGCTACTATTAGGGAGGTTTGTCTATATAACAAAGCCACCTATGCTAGCCAAGCCTCTCCCTTTCTCCCTCTATAACCTGTCCTGCCACTAAGACCTGTTTTTAGCCAAGCTCTGGGCCCACATTCTTTATGTACCCTATTGGAGGTTTGAGTCTTCATTCTGAAGGATCCCAGGTATACATGTGAAATAAATTTGTATTTCTTCTTTTTTTTTTTTTTTTTTTTGTTTTTGAGATGGAGTCTCGCTCTGTCACCCAGGCTGGAGTGTGATGGCACAATCTCGGCTCACTGCAGCCTCCGCCTCCCGGGTTCAAGCTACTCTCCTGCCTCAGCCTTCAAAGAGGCTGAGATTACAGGCGCCTGCTACCGCCACCCCGCCCAGCTAATTTTTGTATTTTTAGTAGAGACCGGGTTTAGCATCTTGGCCAGGTCGGTCTCAAACTCCTGACCTTAGGTAATCCACCCACCTCAGCCTCCCTCACCTGTGCTAGGATTACAAACATGAGCCATTGGGCCCAGCCTCAAATTTGTATTTCTTTTCTCCTATTTATTTGCCTTTGGCGAGTTGATTTTTTTTTTTTCCAGCAAAACTTCAGAGGGCCCTTGGTCCCTACATTATCGTAAATAGACCCACTTGTAATTAGATTTTCAGCAATGTTTGTGACTTTAAAAATTAGTGTCCTGGAGAAAGCTGAACATTTGGTTCTTACGTTCTTTTTTTTTCTTTCTTCTGTGAACCCTGAAAGTCTGAAACAGATCTCAGTTAATTTAGAAAGTTTATTTTGCCAAGATTGAGGACATTTACCCATGACACAGCCTCAGGAGGTTCTGAAGACAAGTGCCCAAGGTGGTCAGATCACAGTTTGGTTTTAGACATTTTAGGGAGACATGAGGCATCAATCAACATATGCAAGATAAACACTGGGTCAGTCTGAAAAGGCAGGACAGCCCAAATCAAAGGCGGGAAAGCTTGAAGCAGGGAGGGGGCTTGCAGGTCATAGGTAGATAAGAGACAAATGGTTGCATTCTTCTGAGTTTCTGATAAGCCTCTCCAAACAAGTCAATCAGATATGCATTTATCTCTGGCAACAGAGGGGTGACTTTCAATAGAATGACTTTTCCCTTTAGCTTTGTGATTTGGGAGCCCCAGGATTTATTTTCCTTTCACACTTCCTTCCTTTATTTCTTTTTTTCCTTCCTTCCTTTCTTCTTTCCTTTCTTCCTTCTTTTTATTTATGTTCCTATCAAAGTACATCAGCTTAAAATACTTTCAGCACAAAAACACATACAAAACAAAATGTAAGTGTTCTGCTTTGGAATTAACAATGTATCTTCTTTCATGAAAAACACTGTTCTTTGAGGTTGTATTCTCTCTTTTTTCTTAAGATTTTCTTTCATTTTTAAAATGATCGTGCTACAGGATACATTTTTGCATGTCATTTCTTTTTAAAGTAGAATGGTTAATAACTATATGTTTATCCTCCTAAGTTTTGGTTAATCAATTTGGTCATTTGAATCAAACCCTATGGGAGATATTTTTCTGTAAAGTAATGCAATAGTAGGTGCAACAAAACCTGAACATTTCTCAAGTATCCTTCCTGCAGTGCTCTTTTATCACACAAATATTCTAGGAGAATTAACTGGCTATCATTAACAGCTCAATGTAGAAAAGCTTTCCCATCAACTTCCAACTGGGATGACCTGGGGCAGTTAGAGCTTACAGAATGTTTTAGGAGCAAAGGGAGAAAAAGAGAAGGGCCACCTCAGGAGGAGATGGAAGGGCACTCATAAGACACTTGACTTGCATTACAGTTTTGCCAAAGGCCACATTTAGACACTACTTAGCTACAAATTAACATTTTTAGTCTTTTGTTCCTACCTGCACATAAACAATATAATTACTCAAGCTCATTATCCACACTTCTTAGAGTACAGGCATGAAAGTTGAAGAATCCAACATAAGAAAATCAGATAAGTCAAAAAAGTCAGAGCAGGGGTTCAGTCAAGAGTATGGATTAAATCAGAAGTGGCCAGCATCTAGCAGGAGGAAGACTTACTTGGAGCCGTCTTCCTCTTCCTCATTCAAGCAGGGTAAGTACATACCATCAGCCATGGCTAGGTACAAGTAGCTGATTTCAAGTATATCGATGGTGAGCAAGAGGCAGGCACTAACGTTAGCACTAAAAGAAATACAGGTCAGAAGTCAGAGTCGGATAGATGAAACACAAAAGAAGTGCATGGGACACAGAGTTGGGATGCTACCTTCTAAGAGAAATGCACAGAATAAAAGAGACTTTATGAAGATCCAAAGAAGAAAATCAAGAAATGCATTCAGGCCTGATAAAATGAATAGGAAATCTAGTTAACTGTAGCACATGGACTGATTATTAAAACCATCTTAACAGTCAGAATAAGACCAACAACAGCTGGCTTACTGTAGAATCTACACGTCTCCAAGTATCTATGTTTTTCCCATTGGGAGCTAAGCTATTTCTGCAACCTAGAGTGGGGCAAGTGCTTTAAGTAAAAGTGGCTCAAGTCAAAGGGAATAGAGGAAACTGTCACAGAAATAAACAAGTGGTTTCAAAATCATAGCCATGTGACAGTTTATTTGGGCACCTGGAACTGGGATCTAGAGACGATTACTGGGAAAGCTGTGAAGGTCGTGAATCAACGATAAAAGATTACTATGCATTACTCAAGTCACAAATTATATAGTTCTAATGCAAGAAAGGAATTAAAATGCAGAAAAATCTGAGACTGGGATAGGAAAAAAGATGAAACTTCTAAATGAAATGGAAAGATATGATACAGTGCAAGGATTCCCTAATAACTTCTAGGTCCTAAGCTACATTAGGAGAAAGAAAATGTAACTAAAAGTCAGCAATATAATATTTTAGGTATATTCTATTTCCTAATCATATTAACCAAATGGTCAAGCTACGTCTAAGAGTATCTATATATTTTTTTCCATTGGGACCCAAACTATTTTTAGAAAAAACTATAACAAGATGTAAGTGAAAAATAATACAGTTGGCTACAGTTACATATATAGCTTTTTCCCACATGTATTTTATATTCCCCATGATATTTTGAAGAAGTCCTTTAGGTATTAAAGTTCCTCTCTTAACATCTGAAAAATAATATACTCTTAAGCTGATTGAGCAGGCCCCAGAGGCTCTAAATATGTCTATCATCCCCTTTAAGCAAATATTATCTGCACTGAAGCCATAATTTAAACACATAAGTTTGACTTTTTAGTGTATGCCACATTATATGCTACACAGAGCAAAGCATTAAAAAATTGCCTTAAGAATTCCCTGTCCCAGGCCGGGCGCAGTGGCTCACACCTGTAATCCCAGCACTTTGGGAGGCCGAGATGGGTGGATCACAAGGTCAAGAGATAGAGACCTTCCTGCTCAACATGGTGAAACCCCATCTCTACTAAAAATACGAAAATTCACTGGGCATGGTGATGCATACCTGTAATCCCAGCTACTGGGAAGGCTGAGGCAGGAGAATTGCTTGAACCCAGGAGGCAGAGGTTGTGGTAAGCCGAGATCACGCCATTGCACTCCAGCCTGGGTAACAAGAGCGAAACTCCATCTCAAAAAAAAAAAAAAGAGTTGCCTTCCCTCCCCACAAGAAGAACAGAGGGGAAATAACATTTATTGAATATCTAATACATAATAGGGTGTTAAGACACTTCTACTTGTAATGTCTGCATGTATTTGTCATATCTCATTTATACCTCATTTAATTCCAGATGAATTTCTCATGTATTTTTCATTAGGTACTTCTACATGTGTTATCTCATTTATTTCTCATGAGAGACTGGGGGTCAAATGTTTTTATTTCAGTTTTATAGATGAGAAAACTGAGGGTCAGACAGATAACAAGTCAAAAATCACCATTAATGAGCACCAAGAAGGAAACACTTTAGCCTAGACTTGCTGAACCTAAAAAATCTGTTTTTCTAACATTTCGCTTCTAACATTTCTAACATTTTTAGGAATCAACTCTCCAAAGTAGGCATTTGCACACAATGGCCAGCATAAATATGAGGTAGTTTTCAGTATCACTGTAATAGTTGAGATCAGAAAAGCCATCAGAAAATTATATAATAGAAATAATCTGAGTTTTTGGTGCCTATCAATTCCACTTTTCCTTCTGTGATGTGATGTAATAAGAAATACATATTTGGCCTTTATCTCCAGTTCCTGGCACAGGATTCTGTCTCCACTCTTAAAACCCTTGTAACTTCCTGAGTAATAGGGATGAGAGGAGCATTATAAGCCCCTTTCAACCATACTGGAGTTTATGCTAATGAGATGACTATAGGAGGATGGAAGCAGGTTGCCAGAGGAACCAACCATGTGATTTCAGGGTTGACATTTTCAACCCCACCCCTACTTCCTGGAAAGGAAGACAGGAGTTGGAGATGAGTTTAATCATCAGCGCCCAATGATTTAATCAAGCATGGCTATGTAATAAAACCTTCGTAAAAACTATCTTAATAAAAAAAAGGTGGGTTCAGAGAGCTTCTGGGTTGATAAACACATGGAGGTGCTGGGAAGATGATGTGCCGGGAGGGCATGGACAATCCCTGCTCCTGCCCCATAACTTTCCCATATACCTCTTCATCTGGCTGTTTCTCCATATCTTTTGTAATATCCTTTATACAAAAACAGTAAATATAAGTAAGTGATTCCCTGAGTTTTTTGAGCCACTATAGCAAATTATCAAACCCAATGAGGTAGTCTTGGGATCCCCGATTTATAGCTGTTAGATCCAAAGTTCCAAAGGCCAGATTGTAATCTAAATGGCGCAGTTTTGTGGAACGGAGCCTTAACCTGTGGAGTCTGCACTAACTCTAAGCAGTTAGTATCAGAATTAAGTTGAATGGTAGCACATTCAGTCACCATTCACCCAGAGCTGAACTGGTTTGTTGGGGGAAAAATAAAACCCAACACATTTGGTGTCAGAAGTGTTATCCACGTCAGTGTTTGTTTTCCTTTTGCCTTCTTTCTCCACTTCACAAATTTTCCCTTCCATGATGCATTTCCTGAATTTCCCTGCCTACCTCCCCAATACTTCTCTCTATTATA
>NW_016107403.1:5016542-5071026 GCF_001604975.1 Cebus imitator
TTTTTGCCCTGGACTCTACTGTCCTGGTTCCCTGCTCAGTCCCCTTTTTAAACAGATGAATAGGCGACTTCCCATGGCTCCAATCGCCAGCCAAAAGGGCACCCAGACCGGTGTATTTTGTACAGAGAACTGCTGCTCCAGGGCGCCGACAAAGCAGCCGCGCGGGGCAAAGCAGTGGTGCCGGCCGAAACAGCCGCTCTGGTGACCTGTGGAGCTCCTCTGCCTGGGAATTTCCTAGTCTGTGAGCAATAAAAATGCGGCGTACACTCACCCTCTGCACTTTCACTGGGAGCTGCAATCCTGAGCTGTTCCTAAGTGGCCATCTTGGATCCTCGCCTCAAAAACTTTTCATTATACTTCTGTATTAGGTCCCTAAGGCTCCTGTAATAACATATAAAAACTAGGTGTTTTAAAACAACAGAAGTCTATTTTCCTACAGTTATGGAGGCTAGAAGTTCAAAATCAAGGTGTCAGTGGAGCTATGCTCTCTCTGAGAATCCTGGGTGGAATCCCTCCTTTCCTCCTTTGATGGCCACAGCCAGCAGTTCAATCCTCGATGTGCCTTTCATCTGCATCATGAAGATCTCTGCCTCTGTCATTACATGGTGTTCTTCCTTTGTTTGTGTCTTCACACGGCATTTTCTGTGTCTCATCTCCTCTTCTCATAAAAACAACAGCCATTGGATTGAGCTCCCACAATCCAAAAATGGCTTTATTTTATTACAACTACAAAGACCTTATTTCCAAACAAGTTCACATTCCAAAGTACTAGAGTTTAGGAATTCAGCATATCTCTTTGAGGAACACGAGTCAACTTATAAGAACCTCAGACAGGATTAGTTGTGTGACCACAACAATCTGCAATTAAGAGGGGAAATGTCATCTTTAGCTAGATACATTGCCATCTGAAATTAAACTGGTGCTATTACTAAGGAAGAAGAGAATAGATGTTGATTCCCTGTCTTAACAAATAGCATTTGTCATTGATCAAGCACATAGTAACACCCAGTACAGTGCATAGCATATAAATATTTTTTAATAGACAAGTGAATGAGCATTCTAGAATTATATTGATAAGAACAGAGCACATGGTAATGGGATATGTTTATAAGGTACAATACCCTGTAAAGTCCCATCTTGATATTGAAAGTGCAAATTTTATCTAGAGAAGATATTCTTTATAAACCTTAGAAGAGCTTGTCAAATTCTGGTCTCATTTGCCCACAAACTGAAAAGACTATAAGCCATGATCAAGGAGGCAGAGGGCTTCTGTCCATTCCCTACCAATAGGCATTAAACCCTAGCAGTGGTTGGCCTTGTCCAGATGAACATACAAGGACTAGAAGCAAAGGTTTCAAGCAAGTGCCAGGAGACAAATGCAACTTGCAAAGGTCTTTGCTGTGCTCCAATGTTTTTTTCGAATTTTTAATTTATTGCCTACTTTTAAACATGGTGAGATTTCAGATAGAAATACGGATTTCTGATTTAAACCCTCAGGATCTGGTAATATTTAACTTATATAAACACATAGCAATTATAGGCTGAGTCTGAGTAGGGGATGTCTACTTCAGATGGGGGAAGCATTTCTATTTTTTCAATGGCCCCTCTTCACAAATTTATGCCTTTTTCTTGAACTTTGAAGGTGTTTGACTAAAGTCATCTACAATATTCAATGTAGGTGATTTGCATATATGAAAATGTCATCAACTTTAAAGTGTTAGTAATCATTAGGAAATAAACCACTGTAGCAATGGCTGTGTGACATGAAATATAAGTGATCCCTAAATTGTGCAATATGTTATATTACTCTAAATTGTGTATTATGTAATATTGTGCATATATATAATTAAAAATAAATAATATATTTATATAAAAATGAAATAATATATATTTAATAATAAATAATACACATATATACATTAATAATGAAATAATACATTTGCTCAGTGTTCTTTCCTACCAGACTGTTGACAGTAGAAAAATATGCCTTTCTCTTTATCTCATATTTTGGTGCCATGAACTAGTAAGTTGACCAATGAACAAAGGCAAATGAATGTGTTAGATCTAAATAAACCACGCATGGATATATCTATTGACCAAGTGATTGAAAAAATACTTTCTAAACATACTTCCCAGCATTATTCCTGATGTTGGATCTTAGCAGTGAAAAAATGAGACTCAAATCTCTGCCCTCATAGATCTTGTTGTCTAGTGTTTGTGTTTAGGGAGAGCGAGGAGACAAATAGGTAATTAAGTAATTTATAATAAATCAAATCATGATGACTGGTTTTAAGAAAACTAAAGCAAAAAAAAAAAGCGAAATCTAGGTCAATATAATTTAAAATAAGGTAGTCAGGGAAAGTGTCACTAAGAAGACAACACTTGAAGGTATTGAGGAAATAAGCCATGCAAATTTTTTTAAAATGAAACTTCCAAAGAGATAAAAACAAGGACAAAAGGCTTGAGACTATGTAAGCATGACTGGTATGTTCAAGGAATGGAAAAGAGGGCAGTATGTATGGATGAATGAGCTAGAGGGAGAGTAGTGGAAGGCGAGGCCAGTGATGAGGTGGGAGGGTGAATCATGTAGGCCCCTATGTGACATTCATTTTAAGTACCTGGGCTCTATTTTGAGTGGAATGGAAGCCAAGAAGTATTTAGAACAGAGGTGTGATATCACCTGATATTATATTTTAAAGGGATAATTTTGGCTGCTATGTTGAGTTAGACTATAGGAAGGAAAGAAGAGAAAACAAAACAATTACTTGAGAATATCCAGCCTGGAGAGAATATTGGCTTGGGCCAAAATAAAATCGATGGAAATGATAAAGAGTCCTTAGATTTAGAATATATTTTAAGGTAGGATTTGGTCATAGATATGGTCAACGTTTTTAGACTTGAGAATTTGGAGGGTAAATTAGTCATTCACTAAGAAGGAGAGGACTAAAACAATCCCATTTGGAGTGGGGTGAGCAGATGTGTATTATTCAGGGTTCTCCAGAGAAACAGAATCAATAGAATATAGATAGAGGTATATGAAAAGATTTAGTATAAGGTATTTTCTCATGCAATCGTGAAGGCCAATAAGTCCTACCATCTGCTGTCTGCAAGCTAGAAATGCAATGATGGAGATTCCTGTCTGCACCTAAAGGCCTGAGAACTAGAAGTGTTAAGAGGAGGAGAAGATTGATGTCTCAGCCCATAGTAAGGCAGAGAGCCAATGCAAACTTTCTCTGCATTTTTGTTCTATTTAGTTGCTCAACAGATTGGATGAAGACCACCCACATTGGGAAAGATCATCTGTTTTATTTGCCTACCAACTCAGATGCTAATCTCTTATTAGAAACATCCTCCCAAACACAACCAAAAATAATATTTAACCAACTATCAAGTGGCTCATGGCCCAATCAAATTAACATGTAAAACTGACCATCGAAGATGGTAGATCAAATTTTACTTTAGGACACAAAGTTTCAGATACTTATCAGATAATCAAATGGGCTAAAGATGTATCTTTATTCTTTTATTCTATTATTATCTTTATGCTATTATTCTTAAATAATAGAATCTCTTGATTCTATTATTTAAGGATATTAATTAAAACCGTGAGGCTGGATGGTATTACCAAGGGAGTATGTGAGAAAGAAGAGTAGAGTTATGAGAACTGAATATTCCAACGCAGTATTCCAATACTTATAGTTTGAGAGGATAGGTAAAAGTAAAGGGGAATTCAGTGAGTTGGGAGTGACCCAAAGTGTGTGGTGATCTAGAAACGAAGTGTGAAAGATATATTGAGGAAGAAGGTTGACATTCAGGTCAAGTGCAGCTGATATGTCAAGAAAAATCAAGACTTGAAATGGATTATTGGGTTCAACAAAGAAAAGGGATTTAGTTCCTTGAAAAGAGCAGTGTTTATGGAATAGTGGGTAGAAGGAAACCCTGACTGAGAAGTGTCCCTGACAAAAGCTGGACATAATCAGATACAGCAGGTATACGCACTGATTCAATTATTATTCTCTAAAAGGTGACAAAGAAATGAAAAGTGATCAGAGAAGAATGAAGGGCACTTAGTTTTTACTTTGCTTGTTTAAAGATGGAAGAAATCACAAAGGCTTATAAATCAACTAGTACAATCTAGTAGAAAGGGGGAAACTTGAATCAGGAGAGCAGAATATATTTAGATGGATGTCTTGAGTCAGGGAGGTGGGAGAAGAATAGATCAATTGCACAAATGGACATTTCATCCTTACTAGATGCATAGTCAGTTCAACCATGGAGATAGAAAGCATAATATATGGGTGCAGACATAGATAGATGCAGAGATGAGTGTTTGTAGACATTGTCTGCTAATTTGCATTATTTTCACAGTGTATTAGAGTGAGAGATAATTGATTAAGGGTGAGGATGGAAGAACTGGAAGTTTACAAAAGAGAAGGTATTAAAAACTGTCTATGAAAGTGATCGTGGATGAACCAGGACAATAGAAGAGACTGGCTCTGAAGTGCTGAGGGTTCACATGAGATTAAAGGTCATGAGTGTAAAGTGAGACCAGTCAGCCTGGTTTTATATATGTTGCTCCAACTGCATTTTCTGTATAGATACAGAGACAGTGAAGGTGGAGAGTAATATTTAAGCAGGTTTAACATGTTTCCCAGAAAGTATAATAAAGTGAGATGGGTAAGAAAGTGGAGAATATGTGTAAAGGAAATATTTGATCCCACATATTAGAATCTAACCTGGGTAAGAAAGCAACTACAGATGTGACAGGATGATGAAAGAGGGTGAAAAAGCGTCAGAATCCATAGATTACACCAATGAGATCGAAGACTTGTTGAATTTGAGATATTAAGAAATATGAGATGAAAAGACATGAAAAGGTATTTTTCTTTTTGTTTTTAAGACAGAGTCTTACTCAGTTGCCCAGTCTGGAGTGAGTGCAGTGGCACGATCATAGCTCACTGCAGACTAGACCTCCTGGTGTCAAATGATCCTCCTGCCTCAGCCTTGTGAGTAGCTTGAACTACCGGCATGTGCCACAATGCCTGGGAATTTTTAATTTTTGTAGAGACAGGGTGTCACTCTGTTGCTTAGACTGGTCTTAAATTCCAGTCCTCAAGCAGTCCTCCCACCTTAGCCTCTCAAAATGCTGGGATTGTAGGTGCAGGCCACCACACACAGCCAGATGAAGAGATGTTGGAAAAGTGGGATGCTTAAAATTAAGGCTATAAATGTATTGCCTTTTGATAATGATGTCAACTATGTTATGGCCGCAGAAATGAACAACTGTGCTAGGGTGAAGGACAAGATCATTGGAGTAGAGTTAGGGAAAGAATTTTCTGACTAGGTTATTCAAAGTTTCATTGAAATGGATATTGAAATCAGCAAGGACCATAACTGAGAAGGACAAAAATATTGGAGTCAGTGGCTGACTACAAAAAAGAAGCGTGGTTTATGGTATGTTTATATCACATAATAATCAAAATTAAGTGGTTACAGAAAGAAGGGAGGAAAGGGGGCCTGGACGTAGCTGTAGTGGGCAAAGGCATCTACCCCATCCCAAGGTCAGTGCTCTAAGAAGTGTGAGAAATAAAACAGCCAACACTAGAAAGGACAACAGGGCAAACAGGAAAACCATGGAAAAAGTGAAGAAAGCATTCAGAAACAAGCTTGAAGATATAAGAGATAAAATCTCGCAATATAACTCTTATAAGCTCTTAAGTAACTGTGAATTCTGGAAGGCAAGATTAAAGGTAACAGTGGGATGGAGTGAGACAAGGGAGAATCCTTGAGTTAGACAGGTCGGTATGAAACTTGGTATTCCTGTGTCAACTGACATAAACAGAGATAAAGGAAAAAAAGTGGATCAATCTAGACATGTCTGGGATTTGGGTCAGGGGAGACTGAAGCACTGATTTCAGTGGCGATATTTAAAGTTGTGCCAAATTCCAAAATCCATGATAAACAAATGACCATGAGCAAGCAATGAGTTTTTGAAAAAGAAAAAGAAGATCAGAATTTTAAGTAAAAGCAGAATCAGTATTACCAACTTTTCCTTTTGTTCCAGACTCCGGTGTGGATGGGCATGGCACTGTTATTAATCCATAGATTTTTGCAATAATTCTGATTTTTTTAAAACATTGCATTAAAATAATATTGATCGTGATTGCTGAGATTTACTGGTGCTTCCTTAAGTTTTTACCCCTGAGGTCATGCCTCTGTGACCTGATTCTAGTCCTTCCATGACGATAGAAAATGTTGGGGAAGGCCTGTGAGTGCTTTATGAGTAGGGAATAGCAGAGCATGCTGAGTCCTGGAGTTCTGCTAAACATGTTGTGGTGGTCATTGTTCTCAACTGAATCCTCAGATCTTTCTCTTGATTCTTGACCACAAAACATCAAGGCCAGGGGAGGACCCATCCCACCACCACTGCAAATTCATTTATCTTCTTTGGTAATCAAGCTCTGAGAACTTGAATCAGAGGACGTGATGTGTTTGGTATGCCCCGAAGAATTAGATGCTGCTTGATTGTCCAGAGAAAACAGAAAAAGAGCATGGGCGATGGCCAAAATCTATGCCACTGTTTTTCATAAATGTGAGTCATTGCTTATAAGAAGGACTAGAAGCGTTCTCAGGAAAATATAATTGCAAATGTGTTCATCTCAAACTTGAATTTTCCAAATTTGATCTTCTAATTTCCCATCCTCACCCCAAATTCCTGCTCCTGCAGTCTTCCTCATCTCCATAAATAGTAACTCCATCCTTTAAGATTCTTAGGACACAGTCTGTGCTGCACTGTTTCTCTAGGGACTATGGGGTGATTAAGATATAACAGGTATACAAATGAATTAAATATGTATTATGAACAAGATAGTGTATTTATCTGTGGCAGAAATAATACATGATTAAGACATGAATGCTCTCATGGGAAAGCTTATAATTGAGTAGAGTTGATAAGAAAAGGCATAAAATCTGTCTCCATCTCATTCCAAAAAGATATCAATCACTCTAAATAGATTGAGGCAATAAAACTAGTTTTAAAAACCTAGTGAAGATTGAGAGATGTTAAAGTAAAATGAGGGAAAGGAAAATGAAATTATGAAGTTAGGAGTATACCAAAGTTATACCAAAGGTCAGGAAGCTTTTTTAGAGATAAGTGGCAAATCTGACTCTGAGCTTGCTGATAATATAAAGTGTAAAGTTTATTTGAACATTCAGTTTATCATTCTCCTAAGAAGTTAAAATAGTAATAAATAATAATAACCTTTCTTTAAAGAAGAAAATCTGCTCTTGACAGCAAGGCCTGAGGGAATTTCATCCCATGAGACCTTATAAAGGGGGAAAAGTTTGACTGTAATAAATCAACTTTTTACCAACATTCCTAAAGTACATTTAGCAATGTTTCAATAGCCTATTCCAGGAAGTTCCATGATGAAGGACAATGAACAAAACTAGAACTCAATGGAAGCCCAAACATTGTGTTCCAAGACCATAATGATTTAATCTCATAAATTATACCAAGATTGAAATTTAAAGTAGCTAGAATAGCAACTGCTTTCTCCTTCTAAAGATTTAGAAAACATTGTTGAAGCCCAGTGTTTCACAAATAAATTAACTCTGAAACCTTTTTGAACACTGATGTGGTTCAAAACCTCATCTTGCATTGTAATCTCCAGGTGTTTAGGGAGAGACCTGGTGAGAAGTGATTGGATTATGGGGCGGTTTTCCCCATGCTGTTCTCATGATAGTGAATTCTTGTGAGAACTGGTGGTAATAAATGGCAGTTTTTCACATGCTGACACATCCTCTCTCTGCCACCACGTAAGATATGTCTGCTTCCTTCCACCGTAATTGTAAGTTTCCTGAGGCCTTGGGGAATTTTAAATCAATTAAAGCTCTTTTCTTTATAAATTACCCAGTCTCAGCTATTTCTTTATAGCAGTACGAGGATGGACTAATATAAACACCTTAACTCTTTTTATCTTTTATTTTTATTTTTTGTGGGTATACCATGATTCAGGAAACCTAGTTTGTTCTAATGCTATACACACACATACACACACACATGTAAAGACACACACATACACATTTTATATAAGCTTGTATATATTATATACACATATAAAATAAGCTAAAGAGACACATAATTCTCCAGACAGCCTTCCACAGATAACCTGATAATTATTTTCTAGACAACCTTTAGAACAATTTTCTTACAAGCAATCTTTTATAAATATTTGGTTACAAAAATTCTGAGATTATAACCTGAAAAATGTTTGGACTACCATATTCTATATACTAATTTAATATAAATACTTTTATTTGACAGGAAGTATAGCTGGGGACAGATTTGATACTGTCTTATGACCAGTTAAAGAATATAACCAGGGCTTATGCATACACAAATGGTCACGCTACTTCATAATAATTAAAATATAATGAGTTAGGAGTTCTATCTTCAAGAGTAAAAGGCTTTTTACAAAACTATAATTTAAAAAATAGTCATATATAGATGGTCCCCACGTTATAATAGTTTGACGTAATTTTTCAACTTTACAATGTTGCAAAAGCAATATGCATTCAGTAGAAACTATACTTTGAATTTCGATTCAAAATTCTTTATATGTCTGTTACAAAATACGCTTTATGTTAGATGATTTTGCTAACTGTGGGTTAATCTAAGTGTTCTGAGCAGATGTAAGGTAGACTAGGCTAAGCTATAATGTTGAGTAGCTTAAGTATTTTAAATGCATTTGCAACTTGAAAATTTTCAGCTTACAGTAAGTTTATCCAACCCACTCTCACATCAAGCAGCAGCTATCAAGGTGCTCATACCAAGAAGCACTTTTGAGGAAATGTCCATGTCTGTGGCTGAAAAAATAAATCTTTATGAATCTTTTTAAAGTTTGTTATTTTAATTTAATTTAATTTTATTTTATTTTATTTTTGAGACAAAAATCTCACTCTGTCACCCAGGCTGGAGTGCAGTGGCGAGATCTCAGTTCACTACAACCTCTGCCTCCTGGGTTCAAGAGACTCTCGTGCCTCAGCCTCCTGAGTAGCTGGGATTACAGAAGCCTGCCACCACGCCCAGCTAATTTTTGTGTTTTTAGTAGAGACAGGGTTTCACCATGTTGCCCAGGCTGGTCTTGAACTCCTGACCTCAGGTGATCCACCCACCTCGGCCTCCCAAAATGCTGGTATTATAGGTGTGAGCCACTGTGCCCAGCCAATTTTTACTTTCTAAGATATAAAATTAACAATTTTAATGTACTTAGTAACAAGGTGATCTCCAACAGCTTGAGCAAACAAGTAAGCTAGTCAAATAATTCAAAGAATCTAAAACCTCTGAGTTTCAGCCCACAATTTGACTGCCAAGCAGCAAGTAACAAGCACTACTCATCAAAAGGAAAAAGAAACACTTAACTTTATTCACTTTTCTGTCCATATGACAGGTTAGGTGAATGTAAAATAGATATGAATGAGGAGGGAACAGTTCATGATCTCTTTACTGAAAAATCAATGAGGTGAGAGCAGACAAGTTAGTACTTACCATTGTGCACTTGCTCTTCCTAGACAAAACTAAACATTTAACAGCAATTAACCTGTACGACCTACCTCAGCTCTTGCCATCTCTTTCAGCTCTTGCCACTTCCTAAGATTCTGCTTCCCAAACACAAACACAGCAGCTCTTTCTTTCACTCATCTCTTCTAGACTCTTACATAGTTTCAAGCCATGCCACATGGCTGAACTAGCATTATGCAACTACCACCACTAAAATTTTCTGGAAATCCATGTTAAGAATGCAAGAAAGTTGGGGAGAAATTTGTAATGATTGTGATGGATGTTAGCAATTGATGCTCTGAGCTTAATATTCAAAACCCAGAAGATAAAGGGGGATTTTTTGAAAAGCTATTCATTCTGCTTCTAAAAAAAATTCTTTGTTTCTACCCAACACACCAAGCCAGCCGTTTAAGAGTGCTAATTAAAAACAAAGTGTTTGACATATAGCCCAGGTCTCATCAAATCATTCTTGGGAGTTTACCAAAATGACCAAATGCCTTCATATTTGTGTCCTTTTTGATAATTGCTAGTGACCCGAAGAGGTATTTGAGGAGAGTTTGCAAACATAGGGTCTATAATCTATGAATCCTCATTTCCTTCTTCCTTATCCAGCTTCCACGAACTGTTTTATAGCAGCAATTTTTTATGTGCTTACAGGTCTCCTCTCTGTCATTAGCCTTTGTGACCAGATCCTCTTTATTCTTCTACTTATTCATAAACCATGAGTCCCTCTCTTCAGAAGCCTTCAGTCGGAGCAATAAAAAGTACTTTTCAACACTGTCCCTAACCATCCTATAGGTTGACTTCTTAAGTTTAAAAATAGTCACAGTGGAAGTATAACTTTTAAATTGCTCCTTCTTCTCATGAGTTTGTTGTCGTTGCTTCCCACTGCTTCTCATTTAAAGATATTAATCATGAGAAGAGTAATAGAAATGTAAATTGTTATGACAGCTAGATTGCCAGAGGATACTTATGCTTACAAAACTTGAATTATGCCAGGTACCCACTTATTTTAAACTATATCCTTTTTTCCCATAATTAAAATGTTCATGTGGCATAGACACAGGAAATCAATCATATGGTCTACCTTTCTTGCTTATCAGAAAGAAACAATAATAATTAAAGAATGCCTTCAGCATTTTGTATGACAGGTATTTCCAAATTTATGATTGTAAAATAATGATCTCCCTTTTGGGCAAGATCATGTTCTGCTATTGTGATAATAATAAAAGCTCGATGAATATCAGAATAAGAGAAAGCCTTCCTAATGCTTCAAAAAATAGTTTTCCAACAACTTCTATCTTGCTAGGAGGAGCACAGCATATGAAAAAATGTATTTGAGTGGAACCTAATCATCCGTGAGAACCAAGATAAAATACTGAAGATGGGTAGAGCAAAATAATTCAGACTTACTCAAGGAAGATGCTCCAAAGTTTGAACTGACTGCATAAAAGCACTAAGGGGAGATAGAAATACTCTTCGCAAAGCAGAAACTTCAGACAGGGAGGTATAATTGCTCAGTTTCTTTCATCATGCCAAGATGTCCTGTATTTATGTCTTTTTAAACAGTATTGAAACTTTGGCAGAATGC
The DNA here is from genome assembly GCF_001604975.1 of Cebus imitator. Taxonomy (NCBI): domain Eukaryota; kingdom Metazoa; phylum Chordata; class Mammalia; order Primates; family Cebidae; genus Cebus; species Cebus imitator. The sequence goes on from NW_016107403.1 coordinate 5,027,696, forward strand.
TGGGAGGAACTAGATATCTGCAGAAAGCCACATACTCTACATGTAGGGTTCAACTGAAAAGAACACTGAAAAATAAAGGCAAGAGTATTGCTGTGTCAGATTTAAAGGGGAAAGCAACATATCAGCTGGCAGCAGAGGTCCATTGGGAAGTGTCTTTCTTATCCTCAAACTTAGCTCTTCTAGGAACCCATGAACAATTATAGAAAAAGTCCAAGCATGTGACTTCCCTCTTTTCTCCCGCAGCCTTGCCCTTACAATGCTGCAGGGTGGCCCCTGAGAAGAGTTAATTCAAACAGTCGAAAACAATAATGGGAAAAATAATTCTACCCTTCACACATGTCTGAAAGTTCATCTTCCTTCTCAACACCCTCCTGGCACAAGCTGGGGCCAAGAGCTGTTCATTCTATTCATTTTTTTCCCCTTTAACAAAGAAGCAACATTCTCTGAGTACAGAGGGCAGAGGAATTCCTTGCCCCTTTTATCCTTTCTTTTTCTGTTGGAGCCTGAGTTCTTGTTTATAAGCTTACATTTATAAGCTCAGCTCCAAAGACAGGTTTCTTTCAGGTATTTGGCAGACTGCTTTCCTTTAATCTTTCACTTTTTTTAGAGTCATTTCAAAAGCAGCAGAAAGAAAAGTCAAAGGCAGTTGAAAAGAGGCTGCTATTCCACTAGCTGGAGATATCTTCATGTTTTCTGAAAAACACAGACATGGGTGGTTTCCTGTGAATAGTTCAACAGAAGAAAAGGCAGGCTCTTTCTTCTCAGCTCATCCCCACAACACACCCATCACAGACGTCAGTGAATCAAGTCATCTAATCTCACTTGGTGCAGATTCTACTTTTAATTCTGTAAGTCCAAAACGGTTTTTTCTCAACCAAGTTTATCCAAGAAAGCCCAGGTCCAGTCTGCACCTAGAGGCCTTAGGAAATCTGTAAGGAATGAGGCTGCAATAGGTAATTTATTCGGCCCTCTAAGGTTATGTTTACAGAGTAGATAGAAGACTATCACAGTAAGACTATCCATTCAGAATCCCATGAAGAATCAGATTTTGAGGTTTAGAAAAGTACAATCATATCATAGAGGATACGGAAGAATTGAAGAAAACTGATTACTGGAGTTCTTGCAAATTTACAAAGATGACCAAAAGAAAAAAAAAAAAAAACCCTAGCAATAACAATGAAAATGCCATTCAAAAAATAACTATCTCTGATGAAATCATTTATTGCTTACCTTAGGAGAAATTTTCTAAGTAAGAAATTTTTCCAAGTGGAGAATGCAGTAGTGGCAGTGACATTATTTGCAAATCATTGTAATGTGATTCTACAGGCGTATTATCACATTCCAAAGCAATTTCCGAATGTACCCAGCAATAGATTAAAATATGACAAGAAACAGAACTGCAGTGATAACAGAGTAAAAAATTATAAATAGAACTTAATATAGATCATGCAAAATTTAAGTAGCTATAGATGTGTAGATATATTATTCTGAGTTTAAACTTGAATATGCTATCTTTAGTCTTAGTCTTTACACATATTGGTTGCATCACTTTGTTGTAGTGCTGACGATATTACTACACATGTGCAATGGAGTTTTCTGTTATAGTTGATGTCACATGACCAGTTCCATATCTAGAGCTACTTTAATAATCAATTCTGTCTTCAAAATTATTTTTCTTCTCAGAAAATAAAGGCTATTTAGACCAGGGGCTGACTCTCAGTTAAATGAGTCCATATAATACTTCCTACACTTTAGAAAATGTTTCTCCAATCACCTACCAACCTACCATCAAGCACGAACATTATGATAAACTTCATGTGCAAACCTCTATCAATAAGTTTTTAAGCCATAATATGTTCAATAAAAATTAATAGAGTCTCGGTCTAAGATATTAGCAGGTTTCTTTTGCTTTCCATGAGGGACAGCAAGATATGGGACTAAGGAGTCAGTGTTCTGGAAGCCTATGGTAATAATTGACTCTATGTGATAAATCAGATAGCCACATTGCTGCCATGTAGCAGACATTGTCTATTGCCTGTACAACTTTCCCCCTTGTTTTTCCTTCTAACTGAACCCCATTTTGTTTACTCTCTTTCAAATAACTATGATTTTCAGGAGCTGCTTTCAACAATTATTGGAAAAGAGTGAATCTCTTGACTTGTCTAAGTCTGTTGCAGAGGTCTCATTCCCCTTCCTGGGAAATGGGTTCAGGCATGAGCATAGGATAAAATTCTGTGATTTTTTTTTCTCTTTTCACAACCTATGGATGCTAATTTCTGCCTGTGATGCCTGGGAATTTGATAGCCAGGAAGGCTTTCAAGGGATGGTTGCATTTGAAATCAAAGGTGTGATAGGCTCTCTAAGAAAACATATCCAGAAAAGGGCTTCTTATATTTTGACAATTAATAAAGACAAAAGAAAGAAAGCAGCTTTAAGTTTATAATAGTAAGAGAAGGAGAACAAGCCAACAGATACCACCTTCAGCAGATTTTTTGATTTGGATGCAGTTCACTTAGCTGTGTCTTTGATATTTTCCTCAATGTAAGCCAGAACTAGGAAGAAAAGCAATTTTCAACAACTGAAGACATTTTGGTGCAGAAAAGTACTGCAGTCATAACACATTACTTAGAATGTCAAATCTAATGAATGAATTATGTCTCCTACAATGCCATGTTAGGGAGGACTCTGAGGCCTAGCCACTGGCTGCTTGGAAGATTGGTGCTGAGGGATGGATGTCTGCCTGGAGCCCAGTGTTGAAGAATGAGCTAGCATGCCAAGTATTTGTCATCTTCAGTTTTATTTAATTAAACTGTGTAATATGTGTATATTGTACATCTATTGAATCTAAAAGTATCTAGTAACAACAATTAATATTTCCAAGTTAAATTTCTACCCATTATTTATTTATATAATCAGTAAATATGTTGGGATGAAGAAGAAATAACCAATTATTTATAATGCACAGCAAGAAGTGATAAGTGGCAAGTACTATAACAAAGAAATGAAAAACATACATCATGCCCTAATTAAAATTAAAGAGTTTGCAACCTTCTCTCTGAGATTTGATAGTTGACTCCTCAAGGTATCTTCAGCATTTTAAACTCATTTGCCTTTTAAAACCAGATAACGTTGCAATTACACCTAAACCTAAGGCACAGTCAAGAGAAAGTGAAAAAGGAGAAGGAGGACATAGAAGAAAGTTTACAGAAGAAAATTTGGGAAAACTGAATGGCAGAGACAAGAAAGTAGCCTGGATGCAATGGCCCACACCAGTAATCCTAGCATTTTGGAAGGATGAGGTGGGTGGATCTCTTGAGCTCAGGAGTTTGAGACCAGCCTGGGCAACATGGCGAAACCCTGTCTCTACTAAAATGCAAAAATTAGCAGGGCATTGTGGTGAGCGCCTGTAGTCCCAGCTACTTTGCGGGCTGAGACAGGAGGATCACTTGAACCTGGAGGTTGAGGCTGCAGTGAACCAAGATGGCACCACTGCACTGCAGGTTGGGTGACAAAGTGAGACTCTGTCTAAAAAAAAAAAAAAGAGAGAGGGACAAGAAAGAGAGATTGTGGGGAATAATCACCAGCATTTCTTCATGTGCCATTCAACAACCACCCAGGCAGTCTCATACTGGCCTTACCAGTGTTAATTAGTATGATGTTTGATAATAATATCATACATTTGGATTTTGCTCGGTAGTTTACAAAACTATAATACCTCCTATGTTACACTGACTCAATCCCTGTAATATCCATGTGAAATATTTAGATAAAGCTCTACAAATTATTTTTCCTAAAATGGCTAAGTAAAGTGCATCTAAGAAAAGGTTGAGTAAATTTCCTAATTTCAAAAGTTAGTAAGTAGTAAAAATATAACCTGGGAAAAGAACCTAGGCCTTTTATGCTCTTTTAGGTATGCGTGCCTTCTCATTTTGCATGTAAAAAAAGTCAATCTTGAGTGAAACAAACACATGAGGTATCTCAACCCTAATCACCAGAAACAGGAGCCCAGTAAACTCTTTGAAGAATAGAAGGATATACCACTTAGCACTACATTTACCCCTAAGTTTGCAGTTCATTAAATTGTTCCCCAGTGGCCTTTAGAAAGTTAATGTAGCATGCTTATTCCATAGTGCTAGGGTAGGTCTCTCTCAAGAGAGAATTGAGTCCTGAAAAAAAAAAAAAAACCCCTAAACACAACAAGAAGTGTAAGTATTACTACTTGTCTTTTAGGTACAAGGAGTTTCAACATTGCCATTAAATGACAAGGCAAACATTGCTACTATCATTTAACAGAATATCATATGAAAATCACTGAACGAACAAGCAGGTATAGCCTTGTAAAATGGGGTAAAAATTTGTCTTTAACTTCAACACAGTATTTTTATTCTCCAAGTTGAAAAACTGCTATAAGAAAAAGATAATGGATTTATCTGATTAGTTGACACTACTGAAAATGACAGAGAAAACATGAAAATGAATTAACAGTGTGCATTTTTAAATAGCATTTCTGAAGAAATGACCTTGTGAATCAAATGGAGTTTACTCAAGGCTCAAGGGCACTGTTAAAAATGTTTGCTGTGTTGCTTCTGTTTTCAGTCCAGGAAGTGGTTTACCTAAGGGCTACATTCACTGATATTGTTTGCTTTATTAATTCTGCTTGATTTGTGCTCTTATTCTTTAGTTATTCTTAGCATTGTGAGATTTCTGTAGTACTCTGTTAGGGCTATCAAGAGTGTTGTCTCAGTAACTCTCATAGATCATTACAATGTGGGAAAAAGATAATGTGCTGCACTGAGTTTTTTAAATAAAGGTATTTCCATTCTTAAAGCCATAGAATATTTTTTTAAAAACTTCTTAAATATTATGACGATTGTCTAAACTCAGCCCGGATAGCTGAGTAGACAACGTCCTTGCAATTTGACTTCAGGGATCAAACTGCAACATGATATTTCCCTGACCCCTTCAGGGGATTCAGGACAGGGGTTCCTTGTTTACTCAGCCCACTGCTCTCAACTCCTCGCAGGAGGGAGCATGCAAATGAACAAGGCAGGGAACTAAGCAGGAACTGGAGGACAGGAGTGCTGGAACCAGCCGGTCACTTCAGCACCAGTAGGAGGGAACTCCACTCACTTGGACCTGCTCCGTTTCACCCCTTATGGGAGAGATTGCAGAAGTGAGCCGGTTCAGGATCTGCGCCAGCGCTTTTGGGCGCCCGCAGGAGCAAAATCCGTGCACGACCTGCAGCAGCATCCGGCAGGCGTGCCTGCCACTCCTGAAGCCCCAGAGGGTGTTACAGTGGTATTTTAGCTCTGCATCCACAGATGGCTAACAGTTAACACCTCAGTGGGCCCAGGCTGCCCTCCACCAGCCAGGGCAAGAGCAAGTATGACAGACTTTTTGCATCTGAACTTGTGGCTCCTGAGCACTTGTCCAGTGTCTACAAAAAATGAGGTCACATGAACAAAATGAAGGATGGTAAATGCAGGGAATTTTATTGCCCATAGAAGTGGGTCTCAGTGGGAAGGGGAGCTGAAAAGGGGATGGGAACAGAGGTAGGTAACCTTCCCCTGAAGTCCTACCGTCTCCGGGTGGATTCTTCTCTGCTGTCCCTCTGAAGTCAAACTGCTTGTCTCCGACATCCTCCCATAGTCTCTTATGTCCAGCTGCTTCTCCTCTCTGCTAGCGGAGTCTGTGGTCTTTATAGGCACAAGATGGAGCAGGACAGGGGCATGGGTGGTTTAGGAAAAGGCAACATTTGAGTGGGAAAACAGGGATATAAGTTCTCGCTTTGGGCCGCAGTCTCAGGCTTTTCGGCTTCAGGATGGGGTTTTCACCAGGGACTTGCCACTTTTCTACCTAGAATTCATCTGCTTCCTATCCCTATCACAACTATCAACTTCCTGCTCCCTTCAAAATACCTCGTCCTTCTCCTCACTGGGACATGGAATTTAACATTTACAGCTTCTTTTAGCTAAATATTATTGTTCATTTAATCAAACATTTCTTGAAAAGTAGATATTTAATTGTACCCTAGTGTAACCAAAGACATTATTGAACTCATTGTGTAAATATGCCTTTCCTGCATAGAAGAAACATTAGATGCCTAGGTGGAGTAAAAATGTTTTACCTATCAAAAAAAGATATAAAAATATTGTAAATGTTAAACATTTTTTTTTAGTAAGTTTACGAAGTGAAATGCCATATGGTCCAAACAATAGCAACTTTATTTACAGAGAAGTTCCTTCAGCTACTCTCCTCTAAAAGTGATATGAGTAAGTGATACACTAAAAATGTCCTGTGGATAACCAGGTACATTAATGAATTCAAATGCATGAAGAAACCAGAAAAATGTGAGCTCACTCATATGAGGAGTGACTTTGAAATAAGATTTTGGTTTTGGTAATCTTTGTTTTTAAATTTTTTCTTTTAAGATAATTTCAGACTTATTGTACAGTTGGAAAAATAGCATAGAGGGTTCCTGTATACCATTCTTCCAGTTTCCCCTCTGTTAACATCCTATATATCCATAGATGATTAATCACATCTATGAAGGTAACCTTGATATAATAACAGCCAAAGTATAGAATTCATTTGGATTTCACCAGTTTTTCCATCCGTGTCATTTTTCTGTTCTAGAATCTAATCCAGGATCCTATGTTGCACACAGTGGTCATGTCCCCTCAGTTTCCTCCAATCCGTGAGAGTTCCTCAGTCTTTGTCTTTCATGACCTTGATACTTTTGTAGAACACTGGTTACATATTTTGTAGAATTTCCCTTTGTTTGGGTTAACCTAGTGTTTTCTTTTAATAAATCAACATTATTAAAATGGATACCACAGGGTGGTGTAACCCTTTCAGTACATTATGTCAGGGATGAATGATGTTGATATGCATTGCTGTTGATATTAACATTGATCACTTAGCTTAGGGTAGTATCTCTCAGAATTCTTTGTACAGTTACTACTTTTTGCTTTGAAATTTATAAACATTAGCGGGACATACCTTGAGGATATCCAGATGTCTTCTGCTTAAAAGTTTACCCAATAATTTTGGCATTCATTAGTGGAACTTAACTATGGCAATTATTACTGGGGTGTTTTAATAGTTATTTTCTATTTTATTTATTCCTTTACATTTATGAATTATAATTCATCAGAAAGAAAGATTTGTCACTTCTCCCCCATTTCTTTAATGTGTTGTTTATTTGTATCAATATTGACTCATGAATATTTATTTAATTATTTTGCTTATACTAAAATACTATTATTTTGCTTAGATTGAGCAAAATTTCTTTAATTTTTATGAAGTCTAATTTATATATTTTTTAATATTACTCTCTGTGTGTTCTCAGAGAAATCTTTACTTACTCCTAAGGTTGGGAAAATATTTCCCTATGTTTTCTTTCTTTCTTTTTTTTTTTTCCTTTTATGAGACAGCCTCTGTTGCCCAGGCTGGAGTATAGTGGCATAATCTCGGCTCATCGCAACCTCTGCCTCCTGAGTTCAAGCTATTCTCATGCCTCAGCCTCCCAACATAGCTGGGATTACAGGCATGTATCACCACACCTGGCTAATTTTCGTAATTTTAGTAGAGATGGGGTTTCACCATTTTGGCCAGGCTGGCCTCTAACTCCCAACCTCAAGTGATCTACCCACCTCAGCCTCCCAAAGTGCTGGGATTACAGGTGTGAGCCATGGCCTATGTTTTCTTTTAGAGACATTACTGTTGTGTGTGTTTTTTTAAATATTTTATTTTTTAATAGCAGTTTTAAATTCACAGAAAAATTGAGGGGAAAATACAGAGATATCCTGTATGCTCCCTGTCTCCACATGAGAACAGCCTCTCCCATTAATGTCTTTCACCAGTTTGTCACAATTGATGAATCTATATCAACACATCCTTATCACCGAAAGTCAGTAGTTTACATTAGGGTTCACACTTAGAATTGCACATTTAATGGGTTTGGGCAATATATAATGATATGTAGCTACCATTACAGCACCAGAGTAGTTTCAACATCCTCTGTGCTCTACCTATTCATCTTTCTTCCTTGCCCATAGCAATCACTGGTCTTTGTACTCTCTCCTTAGATTTTGCCTTTTCCAGAATGTCATGTCATTGAAAACGTACAGATGTAACCTTTTGAGACTGACTTCTTTCACTTTGGTAATGTGCATTTAAGCTCCCCATATATTTTAATTTTTTATAGTGCATTTCTTCATAGCACTGAATAAACTCCATTATGTATATATACTATAGTTCATCTACCCATTCACCAACCGAAGGGCATTTTGGTTGATTCTAAATTTTGGCAATTATGAATATAGTGGCTGCTAACACCCATATGCAGGTTTTTATGTGAACATAAATTTTTAACTCTTTTTAGTAAATACCAAGGAATGTAATTCCTGGATTGTATGGTAGAACTATATTTAGTTTTATAAGAAATTATCAAACTGCCTTCCAAAGTGGCTATACCATTTTACATTCCCACTAGCAATGCAAAAGAGTTCCTGTTGCCCCACATCCTCACCAGCATTGGTGTTGGCAGTGTTCTAGATATTGGTCATTCTAATAGGTGTTAGTGGTGTCTCATTGTAGTTTTAGTTTGTGTTTTCCTGATGTGTTTCCCACACATCACAGTTTTAATGTGTATTTCCCATATGTTGTGGAACATCTTTTTATATGAGGATTGTCATTCATGTATCTTCTTTAGTGAAGGGTCTGTTAAGGTAGTTGGCCCACTTTCTAATCAGGTTGCTTGGGTTTCTTGTTGTTGAATTTTAAGGGTTTTTTTTATATTTTGGATAATAGTCTTTTAACATATGTCTTTTGTGAATATTTTCTCCAAGTCTATGGCTTGTTTTTTCATTCTCTTAGCAGTGTTTTTTGTAGAAAGGAAATTAATATTAATGAAGCTCAGCTTATCAGTTATTTCTCTTTCATGGATTGTGACTCTAAAATCATACCTAAAAAGTCATCACAAACCCGAAGTCATGTGGCATTTTTCTTATGTTAATATGTAGTTTTGTATTTTACATTTAGGTTTGTGATTCATTTTTAGTTAATTTTTGTGAATTTCACATGGATATCTGAAGGATTAGAATTTTAACTTGAATGTTTCAGTGTGTAGTGCAACCCAAATTGATTAAGAATTTTTTATTTCTAATTATTGTGGATACATACCAGTTGTGCATATTTATATAGTACAGGTGATATTTTGATACAAGGATTCAATGTGTAATAATCAAATCAGGGTAACTGGTATTTTCATTACCTCAAGCATTTATCAGATAATTTCTTTGTGTTAGGAACATTCCAAATCCACTTTTATAGTTATTTAGAAATCACAATAAATTATTGCTAGCTATAGTTGCCTTCTTGTGCCAGATCTTATTTTTTTCTTTTCTTTTCTTTTTTTTTTTTTTTTTTNTTTTGGAGATGGAGTCTCGCTCTGTCGCCCAGGCTGGAGTGCCAGTGGCACAATCTTGGCTCACTGCAACCTGCGCCTCCCAGGTTCAAGCAATTCTCCTGCCTCAGCCTACCAAGTAGCTGAGATTACAGGTGCATGATGCCACACCCGGCTAATTATTTGTATTTTAGTAAAGATGGGATTTCACCATGTTGCCCAGGGTCTTGAACTCCTGAGCTCAGGCAGTCTGCCGGCTTCGGTCTCCCAAACTGCTGAGATTACAGGCATAAACTACCATGCCCAGCCAACTATTTTTTCTTTATCCTCCCATTCCAGTACCCTGTTTACAGTACCCTTCCTAGCCTCTGATAACCATCATTTTACTCTCTATCTCCATTAGTTCAATTTTTTTTTCGGCTCCCACCTATTAGTGAGAACATGCAATATTTGCCTTTCCATGCCTGGCTTGATTTCTGTATATTATTTGAATTTGAGGTATATTTTATTGTTATTTGATTTTTGTCATCTATCCAATTGGTACAGCAAGATTTGCTGAAAAAAACATTGTTTCTCCTTTAAATTCCTTTGCTACTTTCATAAACAATTATTTGAATTCTTACTAGTTGGGTCAATTTCTTGATGTTCAGTTTTGTATTTTTATCTATTTGTGCTTAACATGAGTTATTTGGAAGTATTGTGCTTAATTTTGGAATATTTAGATGAGTTTCTCAAGTCTTTATTGCCGTTGATTTCTAGCTTAGGGACAGAATTTATTTATGAGCAGATAACTTACTTTGTATTATTTTTGATCCTTTAAAATGTATTAAGTTTTTTTACATGGTCCAGGATATGGTCTATTTTTATGGTAATTCCATATTTGTTAGAGAAAAATGTACACTTCATTGTCGTGGATTGTAGTATTCCGCTAATGTCAATTAGGTTAATTTGATTGATAGTGTTAATCAACTCTTCTATATACAAACTTATATACAAACTGATCTATGTGAATCTATCCTATTACTGAAAGAGGTTTCTAAAAAAATCTCTAAATATTATTGCAAATTTATATTTTTTTCCCTTTAGTTCTGACAATTTTTTTTTTTTTTTTTTTTTTTTTTTTTTTTGAGATGGAGTCTGGTTGTGTCGTCTAGGCTGGAGTACAGTGGCATGATCTCAGCTCACTGCAGCCTTCGCCTCCCAGGTTCAAGAAATTCTCCTGCCTTAGCATCCCCAAGGAGCTGGGATTACAGGCACCCTCCACCATCCTTGGCTAATTTTTGTATTTTTAGTACAGGCGGGGTTTTACCATATTGTCTAGGCTGGTTTCTAACTCCCAACCTCAGGTGATCTGTCCACCACAGCCTCCCAAAGTGCTGGGATTACAGGCTTGAGCCCCCATGTGTGGCCAGTTCTGACAATTTTTGATTAATAAATTTTGTATCTTTTATGTTTGATTGATAACACATGTAAGATTAATATGTTTTCTTGAGTATTTGGCCCTTTTACAATGACACAATTGCATTTGCTTTCTAATGCTCAGTCTTAGCAAGAAATGTATATATGTCTGTCCTTTAACTTATACCCTGGCTGTGTCTCTGTATCTTTGTCTTTAAAGCATTTCTTGCAGACAACATTTAAGATTATTCTCACTTTTTAAAAATCCTGCCTGATAATCTCCATCACTTATTTGGGTTCTTTATGTATATTTAATCTAACTATTGAGATGTCTGTGTTTAAGTCTATGATCTTGATGTTTACTATGTATCCTGGAGCTCTCTGTTCCTTTGTTCTTCCTTCTATTCCTGTTTTGGAGAGTGCTGTAGGAGGCATCAAATCAAATGTCTTCTAATATCTCATTTTATGTCCTCTACTGATGTTTTAGCTATGACTTGTTTACTTGTTTTTATTTTTAGTGTTTACTGGCCAGATTGCAATATCCATCTTTTAACTTTCAATTTACCTTTGAAATTCTTGTCTTCTATCATTAAATCTATGCGATCAGTTTTTTTAGCTCCTAATATGAGTGAGCCCATGTGATATTTGTGGAGGAAGGGAAGAAGAGAAGTTGGTTAATAGGTACAAAAATACAGCTGATAGACTAAATAAGTCTAGTGTTGACAGTAGGCCACTGTAGTTAACAAGAATTGATAGTATAATTCAAAACAGCTAGAAAGATTTGAAATGTTCCCAACACAAGGAAATGATAAATGTTTGAGGTGGTAGGCATCCCAGTTACCCCAATTTGCTCATTGCACATTGTATGCTTGTATCACAATATAACATGTACCCCATAAATATGTACAACCATTATGTATCGATTTTTAGAATACAGAAGAAAAACAAGTATGTCTTTGCTATGCCCAAATAGCTTTATATTTGTACATCCTGTTCCTTTTTCATGGAATCTTCTTTCCACAGACATTTTCAAGGTTCTTCTCCCTTTCTTCGGATCACTGCTCAGAAATTATTTACTCAGAAAAGCCTGCCATGTTTCTTGTCTATAAAATTATAACCCACATCTCCGAGTTCACCAGATTTTGTACCTTGCTTTATCTTTCTTCATAACATATTTATGTTTAAGGATATTTGATTAATCATTGGGACTGATTGCTTAAGGGGATTTAATGTGTTCAATTTGAGTTCATCTAAATTAGTCATTCTAAGTCAACATGGTGGTTGATTTTTAACACATTTCTAAATACTGTTTCAAAATCAATAAGTTGAATTTAAAGCCTTAATACATATTTTCATTTTATAAATTCGCTAATTATTTAAAAATTAACTAACTGTAAATAATTATTTATATGTCCAAAATCCTCTCTTAGATCTTCTTTGACAACCCTCATTTTTTATATTTCCACTTAAAATTAACTTCTTTGGAATTTTTTTTAGCCCTCAAGTCTGAGTTAAAACTTCTTGTATATGCCTCTAGAACACCCTTTTCTAAGAATATTTATCCCATAGTACTGTTACTGTTATTAGCAATTTGTCTCCCAGTACCTAGTACAGTCTCTGGCACATAGCAGGCACTCAAGAAATGTGGAAAGAAAGAGCGAGAATGCAAGGAAGGAAGAATGGGAAAGCTGGAGAAAGGGAGTGTGGGGGAAGGAAGGAAGGAGCCTTTCTCTACTAATGGATAATGCACCAGGCCGGAGTTCAATGTTGTGATCCCGGCTCAGTGCAACCGCTGCCTTCCAGGTTCAAGTGATTCTCCTGCCTCAGCCTCCCAAGTAGCCGGAATTACAGACACACACCACCACACCTGTCTCTACTAAAAATACAAAAATTATTTTTGTATTTTTTTGTATTTTTAGTAGAGACAGGGTTTCACCGTGTTGACCAGGATGGTCTCAATCTCCTGACCTCGTGATCTGCCTGTCTTGGTCTCCCAAAGTGCTGAGATTACAGGCGTGAGCCACCGCACCCAATCATCCTGCATTCTTTTTAACCTCGCCAAGATATCAAAATTTTCACAGTGAAATATATTAAAATATAAGCACCTTTTCAATTCAGTTAGGCCCCATATAATTTAAGTTTTGCAAGAGAAAAAAAAAATCATTCTTCCTGGCTGTCAAGTAATGCTTAAGCAAACTCTTATTGGTTTACTAAGGCTACATCCACGTGGAAAGAATTTCAGAATATGAGATTCTGTTACTTTTGAATGTTCCATATAGGCCTAAGTACAATATACACTATTATGAAATATTAAATAAAACACCACTGTTTCTTGACTTCACACTTTTTATCTTGTTGCTTGGTTACTTCGCCCTCAAATTTTCAACTCATCCTTGCCTCTTGAAGCAGAAATTTTAAGGAGAGGAGAGGTTTGAGGATGATGCCTCAGTTCTGCAGTCTATCCAAGTCTTTCAGAAGACCCTTCAAGACACTTACATGTGCAAAAGCAGACTATCTTTCTACTTCTCCAGCAATTCACATCAGTCCTCCTCCCTTTCTCCCATCCTTTGTGTCAGTGCCATTCTGTTCATCTTTCTTTAAATATATCATAATCGCTAATGCCTTCACACCTGCTATGCCTGTGTTCTGAACTGCCCACCTCACTTACACTTCTTTGATCTCAATCTCCACATAAGAATCAATCACCATTTCCTCTGTGTTCCCAAAGTCTAAACTACATCACTTAGGACTACTATATGTTATTGGTGATAAACATAAATATATTTAAATCTAGCAAAAAGAAGAACTTTTCCCACCATACTATTGTTTTAGAGCTACGCTGTGTTTGGCATAAATTAATATGCAAGCTCGTTTCAGATAGAAAGGCAAACCTTGAGGGGATGGGGCATGAGCAGAAAAATTACACGATCTTTTCTGAGGAAGAAAAAATAATTTGCTGCTTTTTTCTCTGGGATAGGAAGGAGTGGGGCAAGAGACAAAGGAAATGGTGATAGATGATGGAAAGCTGATTTAAAATGTGATTCCACCCATGTGTTTCTACATATCTATAGTAAAATTATAAATTATAAATTAATGAAATGTTTGCATGACAGGGATTTTGTGAAACAATGGTGAACTTTGGAATTTTCCACTCGTGGCAGAAGTAAAATTATGACAGAAAGAATAGAAGCAATTAGAGGATGACGAAGAGAAAGTATAAAAAAATAAAGTAGTAAAGTTTGGGGGGTTTTAAGCAATTTTATACAAACTTCTCATAGCCTGTGATCACTCAAGTTTCATTTTAGGTTCCCTGTCTTGGGCCTTATGATCTAGTATGTATTAGCCAGCCACCTCTTGCATGTAGTCATCTACTCTCAAATGCAAGCAAGGTTGTGGATGTTCTTTCCTTGACTCCCATCTGTTGAAAAAAAAACGTATAATGTTATAGAGCAGCTTGACCAAATGTAAGTCCTGATTGCTCTTGGAATACAGCCCAAAGTCAAAATAGAGTTTTGCAAAGTACGCTTACCCTGTTTCATGATGTCAAGCAAGGCACATAGAAAGTGGCCTGTGAACTTGTTAGACTGAGTAAATCCAAGTAACTCCTATATCAGCAGCTGACTGGAAGTTGTTTTCAATACTGTTTAATTGACACACCATGTTTTAAGAGATTTAAGAAATATTTCCTAGAAGAAGAGATGAAAGTTTGTTGCAAATGCATTTAAACTGTTAAGTTTCTCTCTCCTGTTTTGCCTATTGAGAGAGAAATCCCTAGTACTCGGACTGTTACTGTATTATTGCTTAGCACACTGATATTGGAATCCCTAAACAAGGCTACAGCTATTTTAAATAAGGAACGTTTTAAAGCAGTGTGTACTTAGAGGAGGCAGATGAGAATTTGTGTTGTAGAGACAACGAGCCCCTGAAATGTTGCAATATAGCCACTGGTCTTGAGGATGAAGAAGTGATAGCAATCAACAGAAAACTGGAAAGATAGAGCATATGGTCCCAAAGCCACCAATGGAAATACTGTGCAAAGAAAATATCTTATACTAAAAGGGGTATTCAGGAAAATAGAGAAATTCCAGAATTGAAGGTCAAATATCATACTACCATCAGTAAGAGAATAGGCCAGAAACATTTAAAGACATATGGGTCTTCTTAAATAAGCCATTCAGCAAAATGCTTGGAAGTCATTTTTAAAAATTAGACCCAGAAGCAATTTATAATAATTCTTTAATAGAAAAAGAATGGACAGGAGCAGGTTTAGAGACCACAAATTCTTAGAATTAGTGATGGTAGTTCAGAAAAATTAGAGTGATGTGGCATTAGCTAGTCTATGCAACTAAGAAAAAACAGTTTGCCAGACTGAACCTGTGAGGAATTTAAACTGAGGCAAGTATGGTGCAGCGGCTAAACGGTGAGCTTAATCTGGTCCTTCATCCTTAGTAAGAAGGCATAGCAATCGTGAGTAGCACATAGTGAGAATTTCTTTTCCTTCTCTCTTCCTAGCACATGATAATATTGCTGTCTTCCATATCCTTTGCAGTTAGGCATTGCCACCTCACTGGCTTCAACTAATAAAATTAGAGTAGAAGCGATGGAGTTACTTCCAAGTCCAAGACACTCAGAATCAGTACATAAGCTGTCATTCCCTTTTCCCACTGCTGCAGTAATCAAGAAAGCACATGTCAACATGAAGTTATGGAATCAACCTAAATGCTCATCAGTGATAGACTGGATAAAGATAATGTGGTACACAATACACTGCAGCCACAGAAAAGACCGAGATCATGTCCCTTGCGGGGACATGGATGGAGCTGGACGTCATTATCCCTAGCAAACTAACACAGGAACAGTGACATGTAAGTCCATTTTTATACTGCTGGGAAGAAACAGAAATACCTAAGACTGCGTAATTTATAAAGAAAAAGAGGCTTAATGGACTCACAGTTCCACATGGCTAGGGAGGCCTAACAATCATGGCAGAAGGCAAAAGAGGAGCAAAGTCACGTCTTACATGGCAGTAGTCAAGAGAGCATGTGCAGGGGAACTGCCCTTTATAGTACCATCAGATCTCATGAGACTTATTCACTATCATGAAAACAACACAGAAAAAAACTGCTCCCATGATTATATTACCTCCCACTGGGTCCCTCCCACAACACATGGAGATTATGGGAACTACAATTCAAGATGAAATTTGGGTGGGGACACACCGAGACAATATCAAACAGAAAACCAAATACCACATGTTCTTACAAGTGGAGCAAAATGATGAGAATACATGGACACGTAGAGGGGAACAACACACATGGGGGACCCTCTGAGTGTGCAAGGTGGGAGGAGGGAGAGGATCAGGAAGAATAACTAATAGGTACTAGGCTTAATACCTGGGTGATGAAATAATCTGTACAACAAACCCCCATGACACAGGTTTACCTATCAAACCTGCACTTGTGAGCCTGAACCTAAAAACCTTTAAAAAAAAGATAAAGTCTCCGTCAGCCTCAGTCTCTGGTTGTCCTCAATGAACCTGGGCATATAATATGATTTAAAAATAAACCTACATTTTTGTAAGCTCTGCTAGACTCACCCCAAGGTGACACTCAGCACTATGGACCTCCTGGTGTTTATGATTTTCCATAATATCCCTCCCCTTGAGTATGGATGGAATTTGATTCTATGATTGGCTTATAACCAATACAATTTGGTACAGATGATGGGAGGTGATTTCTGTGATTATGTTTATATATATATATATATACACATACACACATACATATAAAATTCTGTCTTGCTATTAGATGCACCAGAGACTTCCCTCTGGCCTTGAAGAAGTAAGCTGCCATAAGAGTCTGTGCTGGAGAAGCCTGTTGGAAAGGACTGGAGACAACATTTAGGAACTAAGAATGGCCTCAAGCATAAAACTGAATTCTCAGTCCTAGGCAAAATGAGATAAACATTGCCAAAAAACTGGGGAGCTGGGGCCAGGTGTGGTGGCTCATGCCTGTGATCCCAGCACTTTGGGAAGCTGAGGCGGGTGGATTGCCTGAGGTCAGGAGTTCAAGACCAGCCTCGCCAACATGGTGAAACCCCATCTTTACTAAAAATACAAAAATTAACCAGGTGTGGTGGCGCATACCTGTAATCCCAGCTACTTGGGAGGCTGAGGCAGGAGAATCACTTAAACCTAGGAGGCGGAGGTTGCAAGATCACGCCACTGCACTGCAGCCTGGGCAGCAGAGAAGGACTTCATCTCAAAACAAAACAAACTGGGGAGCTTAGAAATAGATCTGTCTTTAATCAAGCCTCTGATGAATCAGATGAAACTACAGCCCCAACCAGAATTTTAATTGCCACCTGATAAGACTCTGATAGAGAGAATTCAGAACCCCAACTTTTTTTTCTTTTCTTTTTTATTTTATTGCATTTTAGGTTTTGGGGCACATGTGAAGAACATGCAAGGTTGTTGCATAGGTACACACATGGCAGTGTGATCTGCTGCCTTCCTCCCCATCACCCACATCTAGTACTTCTCCCCATGTTATCTCTCCCCAACTCCCCTCCCCACACTGTCCCTCCCCTATTTCCCCCCAACAGACCCCAGTGTGTAGTGCTCCCCTCCCTGTGTCCATGTGTTCTCATTGTTCAACACTCGCCTATGAGTGAGAACATGCGGTGTTTGATTTTCTGCTCTTGTGTCAGTTTGCTGAGAATGATGGTTTACAGGTTCAGCCATGTACCTACAAAGGACACGAACTCATCGTTTTTTATGGCTGCATAATATTCCATGGTGTATATGTGCCGCATTTTCCCTGTCCAGTCTATCATCGATGGGCATTTGGGTTGCTTCCAGGTCTTTGCTATTGTAAACAGTGCTGCAATGAACATTCGTGTGCACGTGTCCTTATAGTAGAACGATTTATAATCCTTTGGATATATACCCAGTAATGGGATTGCTGGGTCAAATGGAATTTCTGTTTCTAGGTCCTTGAGGAATCGCCACACTGTCTTCAAAAATGGTTGAACTAATTTACACTCCCACCAACAGTGTAAAAGTGTTCCTATTTCTCCACATCCTCTCCAGCATCTGTTGTCTCCAGATTTTTTAATAATCGCCATTCTAACTGGCGTGAGACAGTATCTCAATGTAGTTTTGATTTGCATTTCTCTGATGACCAGTGATGATGAGCATTTTTTCATATGTTTGTTGGCCTCATGTATGTCTTCTTTTGTAAAGTATCTATTGATATCCTTTGCCAACTTTGAATGGGCTTGTTTGTTTTTTCTTCTAAATCTGTTTTAGTTCTTTGTAAATTCTGGATATTAGCCCTTTGTCAGTTGGGTAGACTGCAAAAATTTTTTCCCATTCTGTTGGTTGCCGATTCACTCTAATGACTGTTTCTTTTGCTGTGCAGAAGCTGTGGAGTTTGATTGGGTCCCATTTGTCTATTTTCACTTTTGTTGCCAATGCTTTTGGTGTTTTCGTCATGAAGTCCTTGCCTATGCCTATGTCCTGAATGGCTTTGCCTAGATTTTCTTCTAGGGCTTTTATGGTGTTAGGTCTTATGTTTAAGTCTTTAATCCATCTGGAGGTAATTTTAGTGTAAGGTGTCAGGAAGGGGTCCAGTTTCTGCTCTCTGCACATGGCTAGCCAGCTTTCTCAACACCATTTATTAAATAGGGAATCCTTTCCCCATTGCTTGTTTTTGTCAGGTTTGTCAAAGATCAGATGGTTGTAGATATGTTGTGTTGCCTCCGAGGCCTCTGTTCTGTTTCATGGGCCTATATCTCTGTTTTGGTACCAGTACCATGTGGTTTTGATTACTGTAGCCTTGTAGTATAGTTTGAAGTCTGGTAGTGTGATGCCTCCCGCTTTGTCCTATTTGCTTAGGATTGACTTGGCTGTGCGGGCTCTTTTTTGGTTCCATATGAAGTTTAAGGTGTTTTCTTCCAGTTCTGTGAAGAAGGTCATTGGAAGCTTCATGGGGATAGCGTTGAATCTGTAAATTACTTTGTGCAGTATGGCCATTTTCACGATATTGATTCTTCCTAACCATGAACATGGAATGTTTCTTCATCTGTTTGTGTCCTCTCTTATTTCGTTGAGCAGTGGCTTGTAGTTCTCCTTGAAGAGGTCCTTTACGTTCCTTGTTAGTTGTATTCCTAGGTATTTTATTCTACTTGTGGCAATTGTGAATGGCAATTCGTTCTTGATTTAGCTCTCTTTAAGTCTGTTATTGGTTTATAGGAATGCATGTGATTTTTGCACATTGATTTTGTATCCTGAGACTTTGCTGAAGTTGCTTATCAGTTTCAGGAGATTTGGGGCTGAAACGATGGGGTCTTGTAGATATACAATCATGTCATCTACAAATAGAGACAATTTGACTTCCTCCTTTCCTATTTGAATACGTTAATTTCTTTTTCTTGCCTGATTGCTCTGGCTAGAACTTCCAGTACTATGTTGAATAGGAGTGGTGAGAGAGGGCATCCTTGTCTAGTGCCAGATTTCAAAGGGAATGCTTCCAGTTTTTGCCCATTCAGTATGACATTGGCTGTTGGTTTGTCATAAATAGCTTTTATTATTGTGAGATACATTCCGTCAATACCTAGCTTATTGAGGGTTTTTAGCATAAAGAGCTGTTGAATCTTGTCAAAGGCCTTCTCTGCATCAATTGAGATAATCATGTGGTTTTTGTCTTTGGTTCTGTTTATGTGGTGAATTACATTTATAGACTTAGGTATGTTGAACCAGCCTTGCATCTCTGGGATGAAGCCTACTTGATCATGGTGGATAAGCTTTTTGATGTGCTGTTGCAATTGGCTTGCCAGTATTTTATTGAAGATTTTTGCATCTATGTTCATCATGGATATTGGCCTGAAGTTTTCTTTTCTTTCTGAGTCTCTGCCAGGTTTTAGTATAAGGATGATGTTGGTCTCATAAATGATTTGGGGAGGATTCCCTCTTTTTGGATTATTTGGAATAGTTTCAGAAGGAATGGTACCAGCTCCTCTTTGTATGTCTGGTAGGATTCAGCTGTGAACCCATCTGGACCTGGGCTTTTTTTGGGTGGTAAGCTCTTAATTGCTGCCTCAACTTCAGACCTTGTTATCGGTCTGTTCAGGGTTTTGGCTTCTTCCTGGTTTAGGCTTGGGAGGAGGCAAGTGCCCAGGAATTTATCCATTTCTTCCAGGTTTACTAGTTTATGTGCATAGAGTTGTTTGTAATAATCTCTGATGACAGTTTGAATTTCTGTGGAATTTGTGGTGATATCCCCTTTATCATTTTTCATTGCATCAATTTGGTTATTCTCTCTCTTCTTTTTTATTAATCTGGCTAGTGGTCTTTCTAGTTTGCTGATCTTTACGAAAAACCAACTCCTGGATTTATTGATTTTTTGAAGGGTTTTTTGTGTCTCTGTCTCCTTCAGTTCTGCTCTGATCTTAGCTATTTCTTGTCTTCTGCTAGGTTTTGAGTTTTTTTGATCTTGCTTCTCTAGCTCTTTCAATTTTGATGATAGGGTGTCAATTCTAGATCTCTCCTTGCTTCTCATGTGGGCACTTACTGCTATATATTTTCCTCTAGAGACTGCTTTAAATGTGTCCCAGAGATTCTGATATGTTGTATCTTCATTCTCGTTGGTTTCAAAGAACATCTTTATTTCTGCCTTCATTTCATTGTTTATCCAGTCAACATTCAACAGCAAGTTGTTCAGTTTCCATGAAGCTGTGCGGCTCTGAGTTAGTTTTTGATTTCTGAGTTCTAACTTGATTGCACTGTCGCCTGAGAGACTGTTTGTTATGATTTCCATTCTTTTGCATTTGCTGAGGAGTGATTTACTCCCAATTATGTGGTCAATTTTAGAGTGTGATGTGGTGCTGAGAAGAATGTATATTCTGTGGATTTGGGGTGGAGAGTTCTGTAAATGTTTATTAGGTTTGCTTGGTCCAGGTCTGAGTTCAGGTCCTGGATATCCTTGTTAATTTTCTGTCTGGTTTATCTGTCTAATATTGACAATGGGGTGTTAAAGTCTCCCACTATTATTGTGTGGGAGTCTAAGTCTCTTTGTAAGTCATTAAGGACTTGCCTTATGTATCTGGGTGCTCCTGTATTAGGTGCGTACATATTTAGGATCATTAGCTCTTCTTGTTGCATTGATCCTTTTACCATTATGTAATGTCCTTCTTTGTCTCTTTTGATCTTTGTTGCTTTAAAGTCTAATTTATCAGAGATGAGAATTGCAACTCCTGCTTTTTTTTTGCTCTCCATTTGCTTGGTAAATCTTCCTCCATCCCTTTATTTTGAGCCTTTGTGTATCCTTGCATGTGAGATGGGTTTCCCAGATCCAGCACACCGATGGGTTTTGGCTTTTTATCCAATTTGCCAGTCTGTATCTTTTGATTGGGGCATTTAGTCCATTTACACTTAGGGTTAATATTGTTATGTGTGAATTTGATACTGCCATTTTGGTGATAGCTGGCAGTTTTGCCCATTAGTTGATGCAGATTCTTCATTGTGTTGATGCTCTTTACCATTTGGCATGTTTTTGGAGTGGTTGGTACTGGTTGTTCCTTTCTATGTGTAGAGCCTCTTTCAGGAGCTCCTGTAAAGCAGGCCTGGTGGTGATGAAATCTCTGAGTACTTGCTTGTTCACAAAGGATTTTATTTTTCCTTCACGTATGAAGCTTAGTTTGGCTGTATATGAAATACTGGGTTGAAAGTTCTTTTCTTTAAGGATGTTGAATATTGGCCCCCCACTCTCTTCTGGCTTGTAGGGTTTCTGCTGAGAGATCTGCTGTGAGTCTGTTGGGCTTTCCTTTGTGGGTAACCCAGCATTTCTCTCTGGCTGCCCTTAGCATTTTATCCTTCATTTCAACCCTGGTGAATCTGATGATTATGTGCCTTGGTATTGCTCTTCATGAGGAATATCTTTGTGGTGTTCTCTGTATGTCCTGGACTTGAATATTGGCCTGCCTTGCTAGGTTGGGGAAGTTTTCCTGGATAATATCCTGAAGAGTATCTTCCAGCTGGCATTCATTCTCTTCACGCATTCAGGTACACCTATCAAACGTAGATTAGGTCTTTTCACATAGTCTCACATTTCTTGGAGACTTTGTTCATTCCTTTTTACCCTTTTTTCTCTAATCATGCCTTCTCATTTTATTTCATTGAGTTGATCTTCGACCTCTGATATCCTTTCTTCTGCTTGGTCAATTCAGCTGTTGAAATTTGTGCATGGTTCGCGAAGTTCTCGTGTTGTGTTTTTCAGCTCCATCAATTCACTTATATTCCTTTCTAAGTTGTCCATTCTCGTTAGCATTTCGTCAAATCTTTTTTCAAGGTTCTTAGTTTCTTTGCACTGGATTAGAACATGTTCTTTTAGCTCACAGTAGTTTCTTACTACTCACCTTCTGAATCCTGATTCTGTCATTTCATCACACTCATTCTCCATCCAACCTTCTTCCCTTGCTGGTGAGGAGTTGTGATCCCTTGTAGGAGGAGAGGTGTTCTGGTTTCGGGTGTTTTCATCCTTTTTGCGCTGGTTTCTTCCCATCTTTATGGATTTAATCTACCTGTCATCTTTGTAGTTGCTGACTTTCGGATTGGGACTCTGAGTGGACGTTCTGTTTGTTGATGATGAAGTTATTTCTGTTTCTTAGTTTTCCTTCTAACAGTCTGGCCTGTCTGCTGTAGGACTGCTGAGGTCCACTCCCAGCCCTGCTTGCCTTGGGATCGCCTCCAGCAGCTGCAGAACAGTAAGGGTTGCTACCAATTTCTTCTTCTGCTATCTTTGTCCCAGAAGATATCTGCCAAAGTCAGTCTGATCTCTCCTTTGTGAGGTGACCCTATACAGGGATCAAGGAGCTGCTTGAGGAGACAGTCTGTCCTTTATAGGAGCTCAAGTGCTGAGCTGTGAGCTCCGTTGTTCATTCAGAGCTGCTGGGCAGGCACGTTTAGGTCTGCTGCAGCCGAACTCATAAACTGCTTTTTGTTCTCAGGTGCTCTGTCCCAGGGAATCAGGGCTTTATTTATGAGTTTCTGTTGTGCTGCTGCCTTTTTTTTCAGGGCTTCCCTGCCCAGCAAGGTGGCAGCCTAGTCTCTGTCTGCCTGCAGAGGCTTTGCTGAGCTGCTGTGGGCTCTACCCAGCTGCCGTGTGAACTTCCCTGCAGTCTTGTTTATATGGTTGTAGTTAGAACTGCCTTGGCAATGGTGGCCCACCTCTGTAGTGGCGGACTCTCTCTGTAATAGCAGGTTGCCTTGGCAATGGTGGGTTGCCTTGGCAATGGCAGGCAGCCTCAGCAATGGTGGTTTGTCTTGGCAAAGGCAGGCTGCCTCAGCAATGGCGAACTACCTCCGTAGTGGTAGAGTGCCTCAGTAATGGCAGACACCCCTCCCCCACAGAGCTGGACCAGCCCAGGTTCAGCTGCGCTTGCTGTGAAACTCTCAATCCAGAGAGTTTCTGATTGCTGTTCTTTTGTGGAGGTCTGAGCAGCCGAGCCTGATCACCTGGCTCCCTGCCTCAGAGAGTTTTTTTCTTTTTTAGTTGTACAGTCGACTCTATCCCAGGTGTTCCAGTCGCCTGTTGAAAGGGCACTGGGATCTGTGTGATTTCCCCTGCGGCGATTCACTGCACTGGCTTAAACAGCCGCACTGAGATTCGTGGCAATTTTTTTGCCCAGGAATCTCCTGGCCTGGCTCCCTGTTCAGTTCCATCTTTAATCAGATGAATGGGTGACTTCCCGGAGCTCCAATCGCCAGCCAAAAGGGCACCCGGACCACTGTATTTTGTACAGGGAACCGCCGGCGGGGCGCCCACAAAGCAGCCGCGCCGGGCAAAGCAGCTGCACTGACCAAAAGAACCGCGCTGGCCAAAACAGCCTCACTGGTGACCCCTGTGGCTCCTCTGCCTGGGAATCTCCTGGTCCGTAGGCAATAAAATTGTGGCGTCCACTCACTCTCTGCGCTTTCACTGGGAGCTGCAAATCCAAGCTGTTCCTAAATGGCCATCTTCATGCCTCCTTTCAGCTTTTTTTTCTTTAACTTTTACTTTAAGTTCTAGGGTATAGGTGCAGAATGTGTAGGTTTGTTGCATAGTTACTAAATGATGCCATGGTGGTTTGCTGCACAGATCAAGCCATCACCAAGGTATTAAGTGCAGCATGTATTAGCTATTCTTCCTGATACTCTCCCACCCCCACCCCCACCCCCACCCCTGACCAGCTCCAGTGTGTGCTCCTTCCCTATCATGTGGCCATATAGAACCCCAACTTCTGACTGGATGTAACTGTGAGATAATTAATGGGTGTATTTTAGGACCCCAAGTTTATGGTAGTTTGTTATGCAGTAATAGAAAAATAACATATAAGCCATTGAGTTTTGGAAGTTGTTTATTATTGCAGAATAACCTATTCCATTTCTTCTGACAGAAGCAATCAGAATAAGGCCAAATTTTCTGTTCATATCTGGGTGCAATATACCCATGTAACAAACCTATACATGTATTCCCTATATCTAAAATGGTGACAGAGCGAACTGTGTCTCAAAAAAAAAAAAGGGTGTTCAAGATTTTGCCTGCAAATTTGTTTACAGTACGAATGTCCCCGGGGACTAACAAACTCCAAAGATCCACTGATTTTGTTTTCCTAGGTATACATAGTGTGCTATCACATGCAGTGGGATTGCCCCCATATATGTGAAGCAGATCCAAAGTAAAAAAAAAGCAGCCAGGAATTCTTTGAGATAGAAATGCTCACCAGCTGATTTAGATCACAATGAGCATGGGCCTCTTAAAACAGTATGCATGAGATAAACTTGATTTTTGTTTCCCAAAATTCTTAAAGTGATTTGAGAATAATGTCCCGTGTTTATTCGCACCACCTTATACCCTCTGGAACACTGCTGCATACCCTCAGATCTACATGCCTCCTTTGAGATGTGCAATCTTAGCTACAGGATAAATGCATGGTGAGTAACTTCTGTGTAAGAAAATCTCTTTAATACTAGACTGAGGCTTCAGAAAAGGGACCTGTCCCATTTAGCTTCTTCTCTAGGCTTAGTGTGGTATCTGGCAGTTGGTTCATGGTTATTGAAATGAAATGGAGGAAAAAGGAAGGGAAGATAATAGAATGGAATGCCCTGATGATTTTTTTTTTGACTGTTGCTCATTGGCTTGGATGTTGATAGACCTGTAGTTCCAGAATATGATTTGTTGTGAGGAAAAGTAAGAAGACATGACACTGCTACTGAAAAGGGAGACACCAGATGCAAATGAGATCAATCAGGGTTTGTTTCTAGAAAATTTGGAATTAGGATTCACTGAAAATAGAAATTTTCAATGGTGATATAATAATTATGTGCTTTCTTATTTATGCATTAAATAACACTATTTAGTGGTGCGTCTAATACCTACCTACCATCACTAAGTTGTGATCTATGTAAGTAATAGGTCAAGATTTCAAGAACAATCCTAGTGAGATACGAAAATGTCTGATTTCGATTGATGACAAAGTCACAGTTATTCCTTTACTGATTATTTTCCTACATCCATAATTGAAGGAAATTGCCATTTTTTTATGCAGAGGTTGATAAAGCTATGGATATCACAATTCAATTAGGTCATTTGAATTGAAGGGAAATAAACTCAGCAGCTGTGTAGGTGACCATATAAACTAAGGAGGGAAAAAAAGTTACAAAGCAGAAAGAATAGGGTTATCACAAAGACAATGCAAAATGAGAACCAGGCAGGAAGTTGTAGAGATGGAAATAAGTGACTGACTTCTTGATGACTGAAGACTTCCCACTCCATCCTCAGGTTTATTACAATTAAATAATTCTTTTATGCGTAAAGCAAATTTTGTCTATTTGAAGTATAGAATTCATGAAATGTATGTCTAGTATGACATGCTGGTTCCCCAAGGTCTGGCTATTTTTATGCTAAATTCTAATGTACTATATGGAATGAGCAGGATTCTCCAACAGAGGCTAAAGGATAAAGCAAGGCACTTTGGAAATTTTAAGTGGTAAGAAGAGATTGCATCTAGCACCACCTACCAGAAAGCATTTGTATTCAATCTTCATATCTTCCTAGTGGAGCCATGGATAGAATTCAGGTATTCCACAAACTTGGACAGGAAAACAAGATACCCTTAGTTTTATCAAACTCTACCTGAAAAATGGCAGTTTTCTTCAATTATAAATGTAGGAAAATAATCAGTAATTTAAAGGAATAACTGTGACTTCGTCATCAATGGAAATCAGACATTTTTGTATCTCATTATGATTGTTCCTGAAATCTTGACCTATTATTTAGGTAGATCACAACTTCATGATGGTAGATAGGTATTAGACTTACCACTAAATAGTGTTATATAATGCATAAATAAGGAAGCACTTTAATTATTATATCACAAAATTGCTTAATACTTTGATTCAACATTTCAATATAATTGGCTTTCTTTGTAACCCTATGTATTTTACTATATAAATGTTAAAACATTATTCTAAGAAAACCTTCACCAGATTTCCAAATAGGTACAGGGATCATAAAAGATTCAGAACCCCTACTGAGGATGCTAAAGACAGGGGAAAATTAGGTAATTTGTTTATGAGGAACTAAAGAATCGAATCAACAGAAACCAGGGAAAAACAAGGCAGAACTAGACTCCTAAATATCTGAGAATTACTATATTTCTTATGCCCATATTTGCACTTTTTATACTAACTGTGTTAAACATTTGACTGTATCTTTGAAGGATCTTAGCAACAAATATAAAAGATGAAACTTGTTGTTTCTGCTGTAGTTTAAGTCTCTGTATGTTACAGCTGATGAGACATCAGTTTGTATTATACTGAGTCCAATCACTCAAGTGGACTAACAGCTAAAGAACGTAATTGAATCTGGATTTGGAAGAAATAATGAAAAAAATATAAACCTCATCATATCCATTATTTATTTTCCCTTACAAAGAAACGGTAAAATCATTTTTTCATGACTTAAGAACCTATAGTCTAGTTTTGATTTTAAATAAGCATTTTGTCAGCTCTCAGTTATCACCTAAACTAATTTAAGAAACAGAATGTGTGACTAGAATTACAAATGAGTGGGTTTGCAACTTATGGCACTTAGGGAGTGAAGGACCATCAACAATAATTACTTCATTTCCCCTTGGGGGCCGCTGAGAAGGAAAGTATAGCATTTTGCTACTAAGGAAACTCAGTGTTCAGTAGACCATGCACAATTATAAAATTAGCTCATTGATAACTTATTAACATTAGAAGCATGCATGTTCATCAGTAGACTTTTAAATACATTTCTGTTCCAATTCCAAATGAATATTTTAAATGAGACCTATCAAGAAACTTTGTTTCAATAAATTTTATATTTTTTCCTTTGCATTAAGTTTATCTCTGATCAGTTCTAGCTCTTTTAGAAGTTTAAGTAAAGAAAGGCACCCACTATGCAATCTCTGAAGTTTCCTGCAATTACAATTTAATCCTTGGCATTATTCTAAGAATATTGAAAATCATCAGCAAAACTACAGCAGAAAGCAGTCCAGAAGACCACTTCTGACTGCCTCCTTAGCATAGGAAGGCACAATCCTTGGTTCTTGACTGTATAAGGGCAATGAACACTGTATAAAGGAAGAATAGCTGATAGGTACATAAACATGTGCTCAGTATCCCTGAATTCAATTTTATGAAAAGACAGTTTGAACCATTCTGCTTGATCGTCAAAATTCTGTAGTAAACTTTGCTCTGCTGAAAATAAGAATGAAGGGAGAAAAATACCTTAGAAAGAGATTCCCTCTATATTGTAATGTTTACACAAAGGTTACCTAAACAGTGAAAACTCTTCATTCTAAAAATCTCTTAATGCTGTGGTTAATGAAAGTGTTTGAAAGCTACTTAATGGAAGGATAAAGCCAAATGTCCTAGGGAAAATAATTTTATGAGCCTCAGATAACTTATGCATAAAAGGAAGAATTTAACAATCCTTTCATAGGGATGTTGTAAGGATTTCAGGAAACAAAGAACAGCGCCTAGGAAAGTGCCTGACACAGCAGATACTCAACACATTTAGTACTCTGCCTTCTTCCACTGTTTCTTGTATCTCTACTGCCTGTCAAGCAGAATGACATGATCAAGAACACATGAAATGCATGTTGATTTCAGGTGAGCTAAAATTAAGAGGAAAAAATGAATTTAAAGTGATTGAACTTGAAAAGGGACTAAGTCTAAAGGAAGTAAAGGAAAGAGATGGCAACAAAGGATTACATCTCAAATGAGTAATAAAATAGCTCAAGTTTAGATGTATTTAGTTCCTACTTTGAATCTGAGGGCTTTTTTTTTTTTTTAAGTTTCTTCTGAGTCTATATTCTCTGCAGTATTCTCCAACAATTTCCAGGAAAATCCTTTTCTTTATGATGTTTCCAATAATGTAAAAGACATGAAGTACATTTCAGAGATGATTGTGTACTGCTGTACATAAAGATATCTTAAAGATATGAAGTATTATGTACAGCAGTACACAATAATCTTTCTTACTGCTTAGTGTCTTAGGGGTAGTCATTAGAGGATGAAATTTTCTATGCTAGAATGCTTGCTATGGTCTAAATCTGTCTCCCCAAAATTCATATGGTGACATTTTAACCCCCAAGGTGATGATATTAGAAGGTAAGGCCTTTAGGAGGTAATTAGGTCACGAGGACAGAACCGTCCTAAATAGATTAGAGCCCTTAAAAGAGAGGCCCTAGTGAGTCCATTATCCCTCCTGCCAAATGACAACATAGTGACAAGGAAACAATCTGCAACTTGAAAGAGGCCTCTCCCCAGAATTCAACTGATCATGTTGGCACCCTGATCTCACCTCTGGACTTATGAGAAATAATTTTGTGTTTAAAAGCCACCCAGTTTATGATATTTTCTTAGAGTACCCAAGCAGACTAAGACAATGCCATAGCCGGAATGGCTGCCTGATTTAAGTTAGAATAACGGAAGAGAAAAAGAGAAAGGAAAACAGTGATGAAAGGACAGAAAGAGAGAAGGAGGGAGGGAGATAGAGAAAAGGGCCAAAAGAATGAATATAGTACACTTTTGAAAAATCTAATTTCAATTAGGAGAAGAGCGTGGCTTTG
This sequence comes from Cebus imitator, assembly GCF_001604975.1. Classification (NCBI taxonomy): domain Eukaryota; kingdom Metazoa; phylum Chordata; class Mammalia; order Primates; family Cebidae; genus Cebus; species Cebus imitator. The sequence goes on from NW_016107403.1 coordinate 5,056,644, forward strand.
AGAACAGAGACTCATTGTGCTCCTGTAAACCGAAAGTCCAGCAAGGCATGGATTATTTGCAAAAATACAAGAAAATACATCACCCTTCCCTTCTACTTCTTCCTCTAGAATCCTATTTATACTTCTTTGTTGCTACACCTCCAGGAATGCAAAATGAAACTGGTAAAATTCCAGAAAAGGAAAACTAAGGCAATCACAAGGATTCAGAGTGGGACTAGCGCTAGGGAAGACAGCCAGCAATACAAAAGGGGACTGGAAGGAGTAGAAAGGCAAAATCAGGATGCTAAGCAGATTAAAATCTTAAAAATATAAAAATGTGATGATTGATGTGACTAAAACAAGCATAGACTTAACTTTCAAAATCTGAAAGAGTAGGGTGAATTTCCTTTAAAAGAGATCCTTTTAAAAGCTAAGCAAGGTAAACTTAGGACAAAAGGGAGCAGGGAAAAGGAGTACTTTTTATACAGAGGATAATAATATTCTGAAACTCTTAACTCCCAAAGGTACATAGTGACAGCAAATTTAAGTGGATTTTAAAGAGGATTAGCTGGCTTTATATACCACAGTGCCATCATTGGAGATTACAAGGAGCTGATGCACGCTCTACCTGTAACGTTGATGTCAGGATGAAAAATTACGTCCACACATGGTTCATTCCCTATGGCCATAGTTTGCACAGATTTGGGGGCTGGATGAAACATTAATCCAAACTAGTCATGGTTATTTCTAAGTTTTTAAGCTGTATTCTCCTAATTTAAAACTTATAAAGTTATAAAATAAGCTGGAAGAAAACTTAGAGAATATCTTATTTAATTTTCTCATAATATTCATAGACAGCTTGAGTCCCAGAGTCATATTGATAAACCCCAGGTCACCTAATTGATTGACAGAAGAATAAGAAATGAAGTCAGTTCTTCTAACTACCAATTGGAAAATTCTCCAAAGTTCACACATGATGGCATTGACCTCCTTCTCTCCCCATGGCAAACTATGAATAAAAATATAGGACATAATAGAGAGTATTAGAGGGTATCAAGATACATACCCAGAGCAAGAATCACTATGGTTCCTTCCTCAATTAGAAAATTAATTTCTTGGTTATAGTTTAAGGAATTCCTTCCACCTCTTCTATCATATGCCTTGAAATTCACATAAATTTAATTTCTTGACTAACTTCTTCAGTTCTCAGTGTTGAAGTTTGAAACAAGGCAAAAACCTCTAAGCAAGAATATTCTGTTAAAAGAACTTGAAATTATGGAAATCAACATCATCCATTTCTCACTGATTTGTAATACTCAACCTAGTGAGCAGTCACACAGAAAGTAAATGCTATGGCTACTAAGGGTTTCCCTCTGTACACATCTCCCAAAGCCACTGACCTTGGACTAAACCATAGTAAGCATCCCTTCCAGGCTATTCTGAGAACGTGGAACTACACAGTGATAGCAGGTGAGCATGTTCCCTCTTAATTAATTAATGAATTAATATGGATGCACATATTTTCAGCCATTTTATAGAGAATTGTGCTATTTGATATTTCTTCTGCAGATCCCATTGAAGTGAATGGTCTCAGATACTTACTGAAAACACACAGACTATTATTTAGCCTGTAATATGTATGTTGTACATTAGCTCACTGCAAGGATGTTGTAATTTTATTTCACTCACTGATATTTGGGCATATCAAATCCCATGTAAAATTAACTAGTCAAAACTCAGTAAAACACTGGTCATCAAAAAAAAGTAGTGGAATCCTATATTAATGCTAGTTATCAGAACTTAGTATCCAAAGGATGTGCAAAGTATAAGCAGCATATGTTCATTAAAAACATGAACTATACAAAATTATACCTAGCATACAAATGCCCATGAGTATAAAAGAATATGAGAAGACTGTAAAAAGAGAAAAGCCTGTTATTCTGGAAGAATGCCATCCATCTAGGATATAAGTTTTGCCTAAGGGCTCACTTGCTCTTTAGCACTTCTGAGTGAGTCTTTAGTTAGATATAACATGTAAATGTAAAGTGATGTATCCATACAACTGTTGGAACTGTCCAGTGTTAAGAACAGGTCATTGAAATTCTTTGTCCATGATAGCCAACAGTGCCTTCTCTATACTCTGAAAAATTCTAGTACTTCATGTTTTATACCTAGTTAATGACTAAGTTAATTAAGTTGATACTTAGTTTTATGTCTTGGGTTTTAAAAAATTAGATTATAACCTAATTAAGGGTAATAATAATATTTTAAAATATTTTCAAACTCATTTTGCCCACATGGGACCTGGCATAGCCCACTGAGAAATCATTGATTGTGATAGGCAGTCAAAATGGAGCCGGCAAGGGAAAAAGGGGCTGTATTTCAAAGCACATTTATATTTATGACCTGACCTTTAGATTTCTTATAGAGTTTTATAAATGATTTTTTATAAGATAAAATTATTTCCATGTGTAGTAAATCTGTTATGTCTGACATTTTGGAATAAACAGAATTGCTACTCATCAGAAACACATATTTAAATATATTTTAAAAAGAAATTCAACTCCTGCCTGGCTATGATGTAGTAATAATGTTACGAATAATTTTTTCATTATAAACAATTCAAAGAGTGGACAGAATAGATGAAGCTGCTGTTTTCAGTCACTGGAAAACACATATTACAGAGCTTTGGTCACTGAAAAGAAGTAGTTATTGGCTTTCTGCCAGTAGGCAGTTTCAGGACTGGACAAACGGAGGAGAAATCCAAACAGAGTCTACTCTCCTTGTCAGTTGAAGAGACAGAGATATACATTCAGTGAAGCCAAGGAAACTAAAATGTGGCAGGAAGAGGGACAGACACATTCATATGGGCCAGGCAAAGAACAACTTTCAGGAAAAGAACAATTATTGAGGATCAGTATGGCGAATAACTTCCAGAGCTCATGCAGGGCAAGAAATCATTTGAATTTCTACCAGCCAGAATGGAAGGAACTCTCTGTTAATATATGGGGCATTCAGTAGATACCCCAGAAAACTTATGCTTTAATAATGAAGCTAAACAAGGCTTGAAATGGATCTACTCCATGATGTCCCTGACCCGCAAAGCTTGAAAACAAACCAGAAAGACATCAAAATGATTAGCGAGTAACCATATTGCTTGTCGGGACAAATTGTATCACTCTTCAAATAAATGCAACAAATTCAGTACTCAAAAATTTAAAATCATAGTGCTTATCAACTAACTAAAACTACTAAATTGTAAAGAGGCAAGAAAATATAACCTAAACCAGGAGAAAAAAATCAATTAACAGGCAGACATAATGATGTCTTTACCGTAAATGATGAAGATAATGGAATTAGCAGAAAATGATACTAAAGCCATTATTATTATGTTCAATATGCTCAAAGATGTGAAGAAAAACATGAGAAAAAAATAGAAAATGTAAGAAAAAACTCAGAAGATACTTCTAGAGATGAAATGTTTAATACCCAATATGAACCTATTACTAGAAGTAATTAACAGCGGCTCTGACACTGACTGCAGAAAGGAAGATCATGAAATTGAAGATATCCCAAATAAAGCACTGAGAAAAAAAAAAGACTTAAAAAAAAAAGGAACCTCAGGGACTTATTAGTTAACAGTAAGACATATAAAAAACATGTAATTGGAATACCAAAAAAAAAGGAAAGAAAAATATTTTTAGAAATTAAAATTCCTACAATTGTCCAAAATTTTTCAAATTTGGTGAAAACTAAAATCACATATTTAAGAAAGATCAATGAACAGCAAAGGTCATGGACAGAAAATAAACCAAACCAAATCGCATTAAAACCAAATTACTAAAAACTAGAAATAAACGGAAAAATCTTAAAGGCATATGGAGAAAAAAAAAAAAGACAAATTTTCTACAGAGCGGAAAAAAATGACCACAGACACATCAAAAACTCAGTCAGCCAGAGTCAGTGAAATGGAATCTTTAAAATGATGAAAGAAAAAACAACTGTCAACTCGAATATAGTCAGTAGAAATAAGGCAGCAAATCACACTGCCACGTGTGTACCTATGCAACAATCTTGCATGTTCTTCACATGTACCCCAAAACCTAAAATGCAATAAAATAAATAAATGGGAAAAAAAAGAAATATCTTACAAAAATTAAGCAATGAAGACATTTCAAACAAACAAATCAGAAAGAATGTTTTTCTAGCAAGTATGCACTAAAGGAAATGTTGAAGGAAGCTCTGCAGATACAATAAAATGATACTGGTTGGAAAAGAGATAATCAAAGCACCAAAAATTATAAAAGCATCTTTATTTTATTTTTAAAAAGTATTTTTAAATAATTGCTCATTTAAAGCAAAAATATGATGTAGGTTTTAAATACACACAGGCACACACACACACACACACACACAATGTACCCCAACAAAAGCACAATGGATTGGAAAAGAAATGATTAAGTCAATAGCAGAGATAAAATAGAATATTAACAAAATGAATTTGATTAATGAACAAAATGAACCTTGATTAATCCAGCAGAAAGAAGAAAAAGAATAGAAAGGAAATAAAATTGAGTAGCATGATGGTAGATTTAAACCTGGGTCAAAAATTATCTAAGTGTAAATGGCCTATGCACTCTAACAAATCAGATTTTCAGATTGGACAAAAAAAAAGCAATGATGAACTGTATATAACCTGTCTACATTTTAGGTACACTCATTTTAAGTATAAAGGTATCAATAGGATAAAAGTGAAAGGATTATAAAAAGCATGTGATGCAAATACTAATATTAAAAAGCTATAGTGGCTATAGTTAGGTAAACTTCAAATAAAGAATTAACAGGGCAATAAAGAGGCATTTTATAATGATAAATGGGTCAATTCCTAATGAAGCTATAACAATCCTACATTGTAAATGCCTAAACAGAATTTCAAAATGCATGAAGCAAAAACTGGCAAAACTGAGAGGAGAAAGAGAAAAATCTACCATTATACTTGGAGATATCAACTCTCATGTCTTAATAATGGTAGAGCATGTAGATAGAATATCAGTGAAGATACAGAAGACTGAGCAGCACAAACAAATTGACCTAACTGATACTTATTTATAGAGCACATTACCAAAGAACAAGAGAATATACATTATTTTTAATTGAACAGCACAGTCACCAAAATAGACCATATGTTGGGCCATAAAACAAGACTCATACAATTTAAAATGATTCCAATTCACAGTGTGGTCTCTGACAATAATAGCATTAACACAGAAATCAACAAGAGAAAGTTATCTGGAAAAATCTCAAATAGTTGGACATTAAACAATACACCTCTAAATAAATGTGTCAAAGAAAGAATCACAGAAAGAATTAGAAAATACCTAATACTTCACAAAAATGAAATCATCAAAACATCAAGATTTCTAAGATGCAGCTAAAACAGTGCTTAGAGAGATATTTATAGCCTTAAATACTTATCTTAGAAAAGAAGAAAGCTCTAAAAATAAATGAGTTAAGCTTTTAAGAAACTAGGAAGAGGGAAAATAAACACAAATTAGTATAATGAAAATAATAAACAATTGAAAATCAGTAAAATAGAAAAAAAAATAGAGAAAAATCAGTTAAAACCAAAGGTGTTTCTTTGAGAGGACCAAAAAACTGATAACTTTCATACTAGATTGTTTATGAATAAAGAAGGGAAGAGATACAAATTATCAAGTGATTCTCTTGCCTCAGCCTTCTGAGTAGTTGGGATTACAGGCGCCCGACACCATGAGCTAATTTCTGTATTTTTAATAAAGACAAGGTTTCACTATGTTGGCCAGGCTAGTCTTGAACTCCTGACCTCAGGTGATCCACCCATCTTGGTCTCCCAAAGTTCTGGGATTACAGGAGTGAGCCATCGCACCCGGCCATGCCTGAGAATTTTAATGACTATATGATATAATATTCTACCTTCAAGAAAAACACAAATTGCTAGAAAATCACAACAAATCAAAAGTCACACAAGAGGACATAGAAAATCTAATTAGCATAATTTCATTGAAAAAATTGATTTCTCTATCCAATATGTGTCTGCAGATATCTCTAAAGGTGCTGATTTCATTTTCTTTGAGTATATTCCCAGAAGAGGGACTGCTATGTCATTTAGTAGTTCTAGTTTTAATATTTTTGAGGAACCTTCATATGATTTTTCATATAGCTGTACCAATTTACATTCCCAATAGGAGTGTACAAGAGTATATTTTCTCCACACCGTTTCCAACACTTGATGTCTCTTGTCTTTTTTATAATAACTATCCTACCAGATGTAAGGTGATATCTCAATGTGGCTTTGATTTGTGTTTTCCTGATGATTAGTGATGTTGAGTGCCTTTTCATACACCTTCGCCATTTTTATATCTTCTTTGAAGAAATGTCCATTCAGATCTTTTACCCATTTTAAAATCATGTTATTAGATTTTTTGCAATTGAGTTGCTTGTGTCCCTTATGTATTTTGGATATTAACCCCTTATCAGAAATATGGTTGGCAAATACTTTCTCCCAACCTATTGGCTCTGTTTCATTTTGTCGGTTGTTTTCTTTACTGCATAGAAGGTTTTTAAATTTGATATGATTAGGAACTTTTAGTGGTATCTGTGCTGTCATGTTCACTGAAACATTATTCACAATAGCCAAGATATGAAACAAACTAAGTGTTCATTGATGGATGAATGGATACAGAAATTTTGGTACATATATTATGATGGAATATTATTCAGCCTTTTAAAAGGAAAGAAATCCCGTCTTTGACAACAAAATGGATGAAACTAGAAGACATTATGCTAGGTGAAATAAGTCAGGCACAGAAAGACAAATACTGCATGATCTCACTAATGTGTGGAAAGGGAGTGAGGGAAAGGAGGGAAGGAAGAAAGCAGGGGAAGAAAGGAAGCAGGGGAAGGGGAAAGGAAGGAGAAGTAGGAGGGAGGGAGGGAGGGAGGGAAAAGTTTAATACATAGAAACATAGAGTAGGAGGATGGTTATCAGGAAGGCAGGGAGGGATGGGAAGATGTAGGTCAAAGGATAAATAAGCCTAGAGATTTAGTGTTTAACATGAAGATTAAATTAATAATATTGTATTGTTATAATGTGGAAATTTGCTAAAACAGTAAGTAGGTTTTAGGTACTCTTACCACCAAAACAAGGGAGCGGTAAATATATAAGATGATTAGTATATTAATTTGATTGATACAATAACCATTTTGGTATGTATAAATACATCAAAACATCATGCTGTACACCTTAAATATATGCACTTTTTAAAACTTAAATCTTTCCAGTAAAAAGCTAAAGATCTTATTGTTTCAATAGTAAATTCTGTCAGATATTTATGGAAGAAATAATACCAATCATACACATACTTTTCAGGAAACAGAGAAGAGGAGAATACTTTCCAAATCATTTTGTGAAGCTAGCATCACCCTGATACAAAATCAGACAGAGACATTACAAATAAAAGAACCATAGATCAGTATCTATGTATTAGATAAATATACATGCAAAAGCCCATTAACAATTTATTGTAAATAAAATCCAGCAATGTGTAAGGATAACATAAGGGGTTTGTCTCGGGAATGCAATGATGCTTTTTCATTCAAAAACCAAATAATATAATTCATCACATTAAAAAATTAACAAGAAATATATCATTATCTCAAAAGATTCAGAAAAGGTACTTAATAAATTTCTAGACACCTTCATGAAGACGTCAGGAAATGGTAATAAGAGAGAACGTTTTCAACCAACAAAGAGATCAATGAAAAACCTATTATTATTATCTAATTTCATCATTAATGGTGAAAAATTGAATGCTTCCCCTCTGAAAATCAGGACTAAGTCATAGATAACCACATTCACCATTTCTATTATGTTGGCTGCTGAGTTCTATATATGTCTATGAGTTCAGGTTGTTTATTAGATTGTCTGCTTGATCAAAGTGTATTAAAAAATATTACCATCAGAATTCAGTTTGGGAAAGTTTGGGTAATTCTGCCAATTTTTGCCTCATATGTTTGAGGCTACATTGTTGGATTAATAAATTCGGTATTCGGTATTGTTATAACTTCATGGAGAACTGTTATTTTTATTAAGTGATCATCCTCATTACTCCTAGCAATACATTCATCTTGAAGTCCATCCATTCTGATAATAGTGCTACATCAACTTTTTTGGATTGGATTTTTAAATTTTTCAATCACTTATCTTTCAGCTTTCTATACCATTATATTAAAGAGATGTATCTTGCAAAATGCTTATAGCTGAATTTAATTTTTGCTTTTTTAGTCTCTTTCTCTCTCTCTCTCAGAAACTCTCAACATGGATGATTCTTATATTTACAATTGCTGTGATAACTGACATATTTAAATTTATTTTTCCTTTAAATTTTTAATTCCCCTTTTTAAGCATATACTGCCTTTAGTTTGTAATATGTCTCTAGTTGTATTTGTTATAGAACTGTGATTTTTCATTTGAAGCTCTTAAAAAGTCTTTTCTAAAAATACAATAAAAAGAGGTGTAAAAAGACACCAGCTAATGTCTGTTTCTTAACTGAAATTACCAACCTTTCTTCCAACAGGAAGATGACATATTTGTGAGAATTTTGGATCAAGAAGGAAACTCAGACAAGCTGACATTCATTTTACATATGATAAAACTGAAGCCTGGAGTGTTTTGATGTTCAAGGTCACAGAGTGAGTAATTATCTGATTGAATTGAAGTTGCCTAACTCTTTGTCTAGAATTCTTTCCATGGTGTCCTTTTAGATTTATGTTGTACAGACTGTTGAATATCATCATTTCTGCAATACAATAGTAGCACATGTCTTCCTGAAGGAGCTTGTAAATTGAATCAATTCTGAGATATGCATATTAAGTTAAGAAGCATGCAAAGCAGATGGCAAAATGCAAATGGATTAAGAGCTCCAAGGTTATCCAGACTAGAATCTATTTAAAGAAATGATAGTCTGTTTTAAGTTTTATCTGTGACTTTGAAAACAATAGGTTCAACCATAATGAGAGATATGAAATATATTCTAACTTGAAGTTGCCCTTTGTTAAAAGTGTTTTATCTTAATATCTAGTTTATTATTTCTCATTTATGTATACCCTGCAGTATTCTTTCTCTGCAGCTTCTACTTTTCCATTGAGTATTTATTTATTTATTTTTAATCATTTATTTCCCCTCAAAGACATTAACCTGCTTGGCATTAACTTGATTTTCTAAGCCATATTTCATTTTTTGTTGTTGTTACTTTTCCAGAAACCTAAATGTTAAAAATAGTATTTCTAGTTAATACAACATGGGACATGAAATGAAAACCCTGTATACAGAGTAATTACCCTGTATTTCAAAATGCAGAACTGTTGGGGTAAATTCAATGATGAAATAATGTGTTATCAGCTCTCACAGTGTTGACAATAGAAATGTGGCAGTCATATTCAAAAAAAAAGCTTATACATTATAGGAGAAGAAAAGGGAAACCCTAAAATCTACTTTCAAATTGCACTTCAGTTTCTAGTTTAGCCTTCTCTTCTTAGGACATGGAATGCCAGACTTCCCAGCTCAGCAGATCTTTCAAAACCAGCCTTTGAGATTTCAGTCTAGGGCTGCGTTCTAACCATACTCTTTAGTGCAGATAGACCAATTAGGCATTTTTCTGACAGCAGCCAATGTCGTGGGGCCTTTGTTAAAGTTCTGTCACATCTTGTACTTATGAAAATGAACTGCGTCCTTGGGAATTTCAAAAGGTAACAAGGCATGGGCCAGAGAAGAGCACCAGAGGGAGACAGAGCACAGAGCGCGTATGTCGTTGCAGCACTGCGATGGGGGAAATCTGGTTTCTGGTTTCTAATGATGGTGATGGTTCTCTAAGGTGCATAGGTCTAAAGAGGCTGAATCAAAATGCAAACCTCATGAATTCTAATACCTAGAATAACCTAATTTTTGATAAAACTCATGTGTGCCACCAAGTAATTCTGAGAAAATGTAGATATGAAATTGTGTCTATTTTATTTTATATACAGACATATTTAAACCTAAGAAAGGGCAGACATGAGCTTTCCACACTGTCTTGAGCATACCCCATATTGTGTCTGTTTCATGTCAGCTCCAAGCTCAGCCTTTCACCCCTTGGACTAAAGGGCTCACTGAATGATCAGCTTATCCTGAAGTCTGCTCCTAACCTCTAGAGCTCATCCTGTTTTACTTTTATCCTTCTCCCTCTGTTGTTTTCCTTCCTGTACTAGTCTCAGTCCTGCATTTATCTGTTCATCCTCAGATTCCCTGGAACTTCACTTTGAGTGACCAAATCATCCCTTTTTCCCAGAGATGCTCCCAATCTTAGTACTGAAAGTCCCGACTCCTCATCCTTTCTAAGTTGTTCTGAAGATTTACAATTTTCTTCAAACCCAACCAAGGGACCAACCCTGCTTTGTATTCATTCTTTCAACAGGTTTCTTCATCTAACAAAACACCAACACACACACCCAAACACATACCCAAACACCACACACAGACACACACACACACACACACACACACACACACACACACATAGTAGAAATACACTAAATGGGCGGGGTGCGGTGGCTCATGCCTGTAATCCTAGCACATTAGGAGGCCGAGGCGGGCAGATCACCTGAGGTTGGGAGTTAGAGACCATCCTGCCCAATATTGTGAAACCCCGTCTCTACTAAAAAATACAAAAATTAGCCAGGTGTGGTGGCACATGCCTGTAATCCCAGCTACTCTGGAGGCTGAGGCAGGAGAATAGCTTGAACCCGGGAGGCAGAGGTTGAGGTAAGTCAGGATCGTGCCATTGCACTCCAGCCTGGGCAACTAGAGCAAAACTCCATCTCAAAAAAAAAAAAAAAGAAAAAAAAAAACTAAATGAACTGAGGCTTCACTTTACTGTGGTTTGACTTAAATAGCACCTTTCTCTTTGTCCCTTCAATATTAACTAGACCCTCATTTATAAAATTTGCTTCACTCTGCTTTGTTTGTATTTCTTGCCTCTGTGCTCCCAGGTCAGTCCTGTGCTTCGTAGGTGTTTCTGTCCCTTTGACTCATTTCCTCAAGCTTTCAATACTCTCTGACTCTTACTTGTAGGCTCAGACTTACCTTGAATATTGAGCCAACCTAGGAGAGAAAGTTTATATGTCAATAATTGCTCCCCTCCATTCATCCATAAAATGGAACATGGAATTAAGTCACACTTCCCAGCTGTGGGATTTACTGGCCAAAAGTAAACATTCACCTTCTCTATGTGATGTGCTTTCTTCTTCCCTTTTTAGAAGCTTTTAAGGTCTTCGCTTTGTCCCTATTGTTCTGAAGTTTCACAACTATGTGCTTTGGTATGGATTATTTTTCATTCATTGTGCTTAGAGACTCAGTGGGTCTTTCAATTTTGAAGATTCATGCCTGTTGATACTTTTTTAAAAATATTGCTTTTCTATTAATTTACACATTCTGTCATTTTTCTTTCTAATGGTTATTGTTCTCTTCATTACATATGACATACTGTTTTTTTTTAATGGATGCAACATTTTCTCATTAAGGTGATCATAAAATATAATACATTTATTTAATGTATATTATCATCTTTCTAATAATTAATTTATTAAAATATACCTTACAGTGCCTTTGTTTTACTTATAAGTTAAATTATACAAGTTAAAGACTTTCAATTTATAATATTAAGAGTATGACAATATATAGTTAAGTGAAATTGTTGAAGTTGCTCAAAGGCCTGTGGAAAACGTTTCTGGCCTCTCAATTCACAACCTTAGAGTGCTGAGAGCAAACTTAATATATCATGTATTTTGTAGCTACCAAAACAGAGATCATCCTAAAAGAGTCACCCCTCTTTTCTGTAGTCTACAGAGGTCAATCAAAGGACTCACATGCTTTAACCCTTATCAATGTGTTGAATGAAAAGTACAAGAAGAAAACAATTCCACATAGGGGCAGGTTTTTTTAAATAATAAGAGGAAAAAAGAGTGATAATAATTATGAATGAACCAAAGTCAAAACGAATTTTAAGTAAAATAAGTCCCTGGGGATAAACCCAAATTAAAAAGTTCTTAATGCCCAGGAATCCTTAGACAAGGCAGGGAAAAATAGTGAGTCAGCATTGAATTAATAACAAAATGCCTTCTCTGTTGACAACATTATACCACAGTGCAACCGAAAACAATGGCATGGGAAGTCACTTCTGCATCAAGCAAGGTTAATACTGTAAAAAAATTATAGAAAAATTAGTCCAACCCTTGTTTTAATAGAGAAACAACTGTGACCAGAAGAAATAAGGAACTCATTCATTCCCTTACAAGTAGTTAATGGCCCATACAAGTGTGTTGCTTTCCTAAGATCAAACCCTTTAGTCTCTTTACTCCATAAACTTCAATATTCTCTTCATTGTAGCAAGTGGTCCTATAAGAGAACACCTATTTTAACTATAATTCAAATATCAGTGAGAAGTAATTGATAAATACTTATTATGGCCCATGTAATTTAATGTGCAATAAAATAAAATTTCAGCAAGAGGAAGACAATTCCAGAGCTATGTTTTCAAGAGAATATCATTTAGAGTGAAACTTGAGTGGTACAGATGAACAATAAAAGTAAGAATAAATTAAAAGGGAAAGCATGGAACGTTTGTGAAAGCAATTAAAGGAATTTTGGCTGTAAAATTTAAAGAAAATTTAAAATGGCTTTCTACAGTTAAGACAAATCTTGGCCATTATTCCTCGTCTTCACACATTTAAAATTTAGTTAAACCAAGATGAACATGGATGAAACCAAGAAGCAGTTATTGAGCGTAGAGTGACTTAAGTCTGGCCCATTCCCCAGCTAGCGAAGTAAGATGATGGTGGGTGGATCCCTAGATATTTTAGGGAAACAGACTAACAGTAATAGATCAGCCACTTGATTTTTTTTCTGCCCAGGTTCTGGAAGGTAGCCCAAGTGAACACAGTGATAAGATAATACCAGAAATCAAGTTACCTCTACTAATCCAGAGAATAACATGTTGAGTACTCCCAGGGCAAAGACGTACTGTAATGATGAAGCATACACACTGAGAGGTGAGAATGTCTAGATTCAAATCTCAGATTTTACTACTGATTATGTGAGTTAAGCAAATATGGCTTCTTATATGTTAATTGAGGGAGAGGTGTTACCTACCTCAGAGGATTTTTGAACAATTCTTGGGATAGCGCTGACGAAATAGTAAGTTATTATTATCTCCCAAATGTTGGAACTAATTCTATGTGATAGATCTTATTACTTTACGATAACTATTGAAATTATCAAGATAAGACTGAGCATGGTGGCTCATTCCTATAATCCCAGTACTTTGGTAGGCCTAGGCAGGAGGATTGCTTGAGGCAAGGAGTTTGAAACTAGCCTTGGCAACATAGCAAGACCCCATCTCTACAGAAGAATTTAAAAATTAGCTGGGCATGGTGGCATGTGCCTGTAGTCCCAATTACTCAGGAGGCTGAGGTGGGAGGATTGCTTAAGCCTGGGATGTGAGAGCTGCAGTGAACCATGATCACACCACTGCACTTCAGCCTTGGCAACAGAATGTGATCTTGTCTCAAAAATAAAATATCAAGATAAAAATGACAGTTTTAAAATTGCCTATTAAAGGCATCACCAAATTGATTTCAAGGAAATACAATGTACCTAAAGATATTTCACAGCTTGTATTACATCAGAATGACAGGTCAAATGAGCAGTGGGGAATACCTTGCCTAAATCATAGACAAGATTCCATTCTATTAGTAAATTTTTGACCATAATTCTTGGCATTTGTTTTTTTCTGAGTAGAGTAGGGCTCTTTCCACATGAACATTAATGAGGCAGTTTTCCAATTATTTTTGTTAGAAACCATGAGGTAAGACCGTGCCTCTCTAAATATAAAATTCTACAAATACTCATAGCCTACATCCTAATAGTATATCTTGTTTTCAGATAGCTAAGTCTGTGGTTGCCAAACGAGCTCTCAGCTGAAAGCATGGTAAAAAAGTACAAAGAATCTAGAATTAATGGACATAAATAAGAGAACATTTAACAGGATGGCTTGGTAGCCGAAATGAATTTTGGTGAAATGTCAAAGTCTTAAAACTATTTGTGGCATGAATCTCAGTCACATTTTAGTCTGTGTCTGGTGAAATGAATGTAAAGTAAGAAGAGATATTGCAATCTTAATAAAATGTACCAATACAATCTGTTTGTTCTACAATCACATGAACTAAATGTTCCTGGAAATCACTGCATTATTCTGCAAAATTGAACAATAAAAACCACTAGATTTATTAAAAAAAAAATAGGCTAGAAGCACAACACTCGAAATTTTCATCA
>NW_016107403.1:5071113-5133740 GCF_001604975.1 Cebus imitator
TTTTTTTTGAGACAGAGTTTTACTCTTGTTGCCCAGGCTAGAGAGCAATGGTGGGATCTTGGCTTACCACAATCTCCACCTCCTGGGTTCAAGGGATTCTCCTGCCTCAGCCTCCTGAGTAACTGCGATTACAGGCATGTGCCACCACACCCAGCAAATTTTGTATTTTTAGTAGAGACGGGGTTTCTCCATGTTGGTCAGACTGGTCTCCAATTCCCAACCTCAGGTGATCTGCCACCCTTGGCCTCCCAAAGTGCTGGGTTTACAGGCGTGAGTCACTGTGCCTGGCCCAGTAACACTTTTTAAAAAGATCAAAACCTAATGAATATGGCCAGAACAATTTTACAAATATTAAATAGTTAAGAAATACATAAATACCACAATACACAAGACACTTTAAAAAAAAGACCCAAGTTTGCCTATGGAGGTGAGCCCTGGAGGAGTTTTATCATACAAGTTAATGAAACACAAGAATAACCTGTGTGTTATTGTAAAGATTTTGAAGGATTTATCTGTTATCTGAAATCAGATATTGTTGGGTGTGGCTCATATCACACAGTGAATTGAATTAGCTGGAATATGCTTGAGAGGGGTGTGTATGTGTCTGTCTGTCTGCAAGCACACATTTTATGTATTCCTTCCTAAATATATTTAGCTGGGCACCGTTTTCTGTGTTCATCTAATGTTTCTCACAGATAAAATCATACATAAACAAATGCAAAATTCACATCATGCTCAGATTGTTTCCAAAAATACAAGGGAGCAAATTAGTTTTCAAAACAGGCATTATGTATATGACAACTTAATCATTGACACAAAGACTTTTCTGACGGAGAGTAAGATTGCCAGGAAAATAAAACAGCATTGAATTTCCCAGGATTGAGGAGCTTGTTGCATGTATTTGCCAATTTAAACTGGAAAGACTAGCACCTTAACAATTTTTTTTCTTTCTTGTTTCTTTCTTGGGATATTTTTGCTCTTTTTCTGCCTTTTGCAATTTCATATTGCCATATAACAAAAGGTAGAAAAATAGCAAAACTTCAACCAATTCAACCGTTTCCTAATATATTTCTAAATTACCCCTCTTCTTTTCTCTTAATATGACTTTTCCTCTTTTTGTCACTTTATTTTGTGTCCAAAGTGTTTTCTAACTTTGCATTCTTGATTTTCTTTCTTCTAAACACAGCATATTAACTTTGATGTGAGAATAAAACATTATAATA
Source organism: Cebus imitator (assembly GCF_001604975.1). Lineage (NCBI taxonomy): Eukaryota > Metazoa > Chordata > Mammalia > Primates > Cebidae > Cebus > Cebus imitator. Next base: position 5,072,337 of record NW_016107403.1, read on the forward strand.
AAAGCTTTTTATAATAAACTTTTTTATTGTGTCAAAATTTAATTGAAATATTTATTTAGAATATAAACACTCTACCCCTGCACTCTCTCATTTCCTCATCATGGGTCTAAGCATCTTTGTCTTGTGAAAAGAATACCATCTGATGTAGCATTTTTTAGAATATTTAACTTATGCATTGCACAAATGTTTAGTACGTTTTTTTCTTAACAAAAGCATCATCACGTACATTCAGGAAATACTTCAGAATATAGTGGTTACCCAGAAAATATTTGTTGATTAGTGAATAAATAAGAGAAAAGGAAAACTTGTTAAACATGAGTCTCGTTGCAGTGTTATCCAAAATAGCTTTTTAGCATATCTAGTGTTTCTTTTTATTCATCACCTACTAGCTGAAGAGACCTGAGGCTGCAAATAACCAGCAGTGATACCCAGGCACTATGTTGAGGGCTTTGGGTGAGCCTCTGAGACTTGCTGGCTTCAGGTGCCAGCATGGACAAAGAGGGCATACAGTAAGAACCAAGCAGACTGTTGGGGCTTCTGATTCTAGGACTTGACTCTTAGGCAAGCGTTTCTGCAGAGGTTGGGAAGGGAGCAGTAGCTTCGGTGATTCCAGACTGTTTCTTATAAAGATGTTTTTTTCTGTGTGGGTAGTTGTTAAATTGGTGTCCTTGTGGGTGGTGCAATCAATGGAACCTTCTATTCCACCATCTTTCTCCACATCTGCCCACCTAGATTGATTAAATTTTTATTCTTTTTTTCCCCTTGATGTTTCAGAGATTTGATTATCTGAAAGGAAAGACCTGTGCCCATGTCTGTAAAATTAGTGTCCTGGGTTACAATTGACTCAGTGGCAAATTATTGTGATTCTACCTGAATGAGGAATGAGGTACCAGAAATTTTGTAATAAGGTCACTTCTGTGGCTTATTTTTGGTTGTTGCTCCTGGCAGCCCAATTCCTAGCCTGGTCCACCAGCCTTCTACAATTCTGTTAGCCATCCAAATAATTATATGCTTCACTCAAAATAGGCATTTATTGCTTACACTTAGGAACCTGATTAATACAATTGACACAACTATTGCACAGCCCTTAAATTAATTACCAAGCAGACCTCACATGGTCTCCTTCTCTAAAGCTTATTACCACTAAGAAAAAGTAGTTTTTTAAGCACATCTCTTTCCCCAATATGCATTTTTCAGTAATCTTGCATTTCATTGTCAACCTGGTATCATGTGTTCTGTTTCTTTAAAAATGTATCACCATTTTCCTTTTTGGCGTTCATGCTCAGGTTTCTAAAATTCCTATGTATTCCATTTTCTTTTCCATATGTTTCCATGAGATTTGGGCTGGTAGAAAAAGTAAATCTTATTATTTGGGAAGCCATATCGAAATAAAAGTTATTTTATTTTCTATATTTTTTCCTGCATAATTTCCAAAAATAGAAATTGCTGTGTAAGCATAGTTAAAATTCTGTTTATATATGTGTATGTGTCTGTCATATATATGTGTATGTAAACTATATAGATCATTTGAAGACCTATAGAGTTTCTAACTTAATAAGGACAAGTTAGAAAACAAGCAAAGGCCATGGTATCCCATCTTATTGCACTGATAGGAGGCTGTCTATTATCATGATTGATATAGTCAGGTTGCTTTGAAGTTACATTCATTGTCAATCAGCTAAATAAACTTTCCATCCAAACTTAGGCCACATAGCTCCTTATTTGCTTTTGACAACAATAATCTGCAATGTGTTTATTTTCTCTTTTTGCTTGTATGTTTTTTTCCCTAAATACTTGCTTTACACGGACTCATGAAAGATAGGGTGGTGTCTATTTATTATGGCAAATTTGGTATTTTCTGATCTTCAGGTCTTCTAAGTAAATCATTACCTAGCTTTATTCAACATAGTGGTTCATTTAATTTTAAAAATAATTGTGCTACCAAAAAACCTTGAATAAAATAAATGTTTTGTAAACTGAATCCCACTTTAAGTATAACCAAGTTCATTTAAGTGAATATATTTAAAGCTAATAAAACATCTATACTTTTTAATGCAAAGTTATGGACACATAGCAGATACCCAATCATAATATTTAGATTGAGGTTCCCTTCTCCTGCCAAGGAGAAAACTTCTAATTTACCTGATTTTTCTTTTTTTTTTTTTAAGTTTTAAATTTTAGATTCTTGTATTAGGTTTTCCAAAGGTAAGACACACCTGCATATATCTTTTAACAGCTAAATTTTTCATTTGCCTCAACGTCACATTTCCTATCACAGCTCTGAAGCCATTCTCTGTTTCTCTGTTTCCTTTAGCTTTGCTAGTTTTTTTACGGTGAACGATTTTTTGGGCACTCTATTTTTAATGTACTTTAAACTTCTGACTTTACTCTCTGAATTTTCCTGCTTCTCTTTAAACTTGAGTCAAGCTGTCAACACCACTTATTGAATGCCTGCTGTGAAACAGATACAAAAGGAATCAAGACAACATTTTCTTTTCTAGGAGAATATACAATCTACTTGATGAGACAGACTATATGTCCCAATTAAAATCAACTAAAACATGCCAAAATAGCTTGAAATAGGCATGTATTGGGTTAGTATAAGTGTTATATATATTCTGGAAGAATAGCATGTTATATAGTGCTGAGAGAGACTGATTTGGAAATTACTTTTACATCTGAGTTTTGAGTCTCAAACCTATCAGATGTTATGCCTTTTTATATAACACATATTTTATGATGCACCCATTATTATCCTGAAATGAAATTAATAAATAATAAAATCTAACAATGAACATAATTTTAATGAAATTAATATAATGCTACATAAAAGAGAATAAAACAAAAGTAATTCATTATCAAATAATATGTATTTCAAAATAAAACTGGTCAGACGTGCACACTGGATGATGACTTAGCATCAGATGACAGATACTTCTCCCATTGAGAACAATTGGAAGTAGGAAAACAGATCTTTAATGACCAATGGGCCGAGCAGTACAGAGCCTTCTTGTTTCAATCTCCTTGGTTCCCAAATCTTGTTTCTTTCAAAATCATATGAGAGAACTTCTGATTTATCTACATAACACATGCCTACATCCTGCTTACTGTGCCTGAAAGTGTTATAAATACTCAACAAATATTACCTTATTTTATCCACTTAACAACCCTTTAACATAGGTTCATTATTGCTTCCATTTTATAGATTAAGAAACAGGGGCATTGAAGAATTAAGTGATTTCCCTGGTCACAAAGCTAATAAATATAGAAGACAAGATTAAAATCTGAAGTGTTCTGGTTTCAGGGTAAATGCTAACTAGCACGTGGATGCAGCAGCAGTCTAGATCCCCATCCCCAATAATTTTGATTCAGCAAATCTAGGGTAGTGACAATGAAATCTATATGTATGTGAATAAGACTTTTACATATAATGTGAAGGGCACTGTCTGGTATTTGAGAACCACCGCACTAAACCACAACTCAGTTAGGGGAGTTACAAGAAGTGGACCTATATGACTATACTCAAATCTCTGTGTTGGAGTATACAAAGCAAGCTAGGAAGAACAGTGGGTGGGGGACTATTTAGACAGAACCTTGAAAGCCAGGCTATTGCACACCACTTTTATAAAATGGTCAATAGGGAACTATGTACTATACAAAAGAATGAAATATATTGAAAATGCAGCATCGGCAGAAGAGTTTAAACTGCATTAATAAACATGAAAATGTAAGTATAATGCATTCAGCAAACATGTAAAAGTAAAAATCTGAAGCTGGAAAAAGCATATTAGGTTGTATTCATGATGTTAAAAAAATAACAGTATTATCTAACAAGTTATTGAACAGCTTTCAGTTATGAGACGGGCAAGCCAATTAGAGAATTGCAAGATCATAGATGGATCATGGGCACCCGGAGTTAGAAAGTGCTTTTGAGAGCATTTTCTGGAGATCACAAACGCAAACGTTTTGGGATCAGGCAGACAAGGAAGCAGAATACGTATAACTCAGTAGCAAGTAGTGGAGAAAGTGTCAAATGAGAATGTGCATAGAGGGCAGCTGTGACTCTGCTCCAGGCAGTGACTCAGTGATTATGCTACTTTAATGTCAGTAGTTATTCTGATTGTTAACAAAAGCCAGAAATTCAGATTTTAATCAAATAATTCACATCCTACCATGTTATCCTCAAATATATTTTGGAAATTTTATCAAGCAATTTGTTGAAATAAAGCCTTTTTCACCTCTTCTAGTTTTTATAATATATCAAAAATGGTATGAGGATATACATTCCCATTAAAACTGACTAAAACATGCCAAAGTAGCTTGAAATAAACATGTATTAATTTATTATCAGTGTTAGATGTCTCCTGAAAGAATGCTATGTTATATAGTACAGAGAGAGATTAATTTGGAAATTCCTATTACATCTGAGTTTTGAATCTAAAGCCTATCACGTCATGCCTTTTTATACAACAAATATTTTATGATACTCTCATTATTATCCTGGAGTAAAATTAATAAATGATAAAATCATAATTTTAATGGAATTAATATAATGTCTCATCTGTGACATAAAAGAAAATAAAACAAAAGTCTTTTTATAGACACTGATAGTGACTATAAAAATAGGGACTTTATAAGGTATTCCTGGATGCTTTACAATAAACAAAATTGGCTGTTCCACCTCTAGCGATCCCTGCAGTCATAGTGACTGGTGATAATAGACTATGTGACCTGGGAATCATAAAAAATTAGGTCTCGACTCATGCCTTTTATTTAATACACATATGACTCTACCAATTTACTTGAATTTCTGTGCCTAGTATATAAATTGAAACTTATAATTCCTAATCTATGTTCCTTACAAGGTTGCTATCAAAATCAAATGATACAATATATATGAAACATATTGAAGTCCTGAACAAATGCAGTACATTGTAAATATTACTGATCTGCAAATTAGGGAAACTAGTCAATTAGGATCTAGACTGATTCTCTTATAAAATGAGAATGTTGATCTTGAGCAGTGATCTCTAACAGAAATAAAATGTGAGCCACATATGTAACTTTAAATATTCTAGAACCTAAACTGAAAAGGGAAAAATAATAGATATAATTAATTTTAATAATTATTTAATCAATGATTCCAAAATATGTCAAAACATAATTAATATAAAATTATTATTGGGAAATTTTATATTTCTCATGCAAAATACTTGATATCTGATATGTATTTTATATTTACAACATGCTTCAATGTGGATTAGTCACATTTTAAGTGCTTGAAAACCACAGATGGTAGTGACTACTGTAATGACCCCTTAACTCTACCTTAGCGTATATATCATTATTACATATCTCATTATGTCTCAATGTTTTTAAATGGCTAAAGTTTAAATTTGCATCAAGACAAATTAAATTAGGTCTTGAATTTTTTTGAATTAGGAGTTGTAGAAACCAGGCAAAATTATTCTTTTCCACTTCCATAGTAAAAGAGAGGAATTTCAGTTTGTAAATAATGCCATTTGATATATTTTAAACTGATGTAGTCAAAAATAAAATTTTATTGAACAGAAAACTGATTCAGACCTTTCAACTCATTCATATGAGCTACTTGCTCATATGAGTGAAACTGTGTATGCCCTTCTAAACAATGCAAAATAAATTAAAAATTTCTCAATAATAACTTTATATTAATTATTTTGACATGATATTTTGGAATCATTGATTAATTTTGTTGTCACATCAGTTGATTGCCAGACATATAACTGAATTTTGAAATCATCAGTCTGCTCCAAGAGATAGCAACCACCACACTGGCACAAAGAATTTACATAGTACAGGTGCATCTATCCATACAGTGAAGAAGAAAAAAGCTGCATAGAAAAAGTGCCTTTTTCGTGCTTTTGGCATATTGAAATATTGTCTTTCTTTTTGAATATCTTACAATAATTTTGTTACAGGATGCAGTGGGATCCCATCAGATTCTTTAGCTAATGGAACCTTGACCCAAAATGCAGGCAATGAGTTAATCATTAATTCAACACCAGCTTGCAGCCCTGAAAGCAAGATGAAACTTTCTGATGCTTAGAAACAATGATTGCAGAGGTTTCCCCTTGACCTTCTTTAGGACCAATTCTTAAGTCTATAAGCATTATATTTGTGTTCTAAAGAATGCCCTAAATTCAACTTGTCACGCAGAGAATGCTGCTGGTGCAATGCTGTGGTCCAAGCTAGAGGGCATCATTCACCTTTTATTCTACAGAAGCTGCTGTCATGAGACATAAACAGGTGTTTGCAATGTGGCAACTTTAATTGACTCTATTTCTCCCAAGAACATTTAAACATACCTTATATGTAAATGTATCTCAATTCGGTATCCATTAGCCCAAGTTGTTTAGTTTAAAGGCATCTATACGTACTTTCTTCCTGTAGGTTTTCAAAGTACACATTTATAGTCACTTGTTTTGCATTTCATATTTCCTTATCTGAGAGTCCTAATTCTTTTAATATTTAGCTAAGAAGCTCTCACTCATCATCCTCTACAGTTGATTAAAATGGCAATGAAGCATCTTCCTTTCTTTACCCTACGGATGCTGTTTGAAATATAAATATCAGTGAAAAAAAATAGCTGGAGGTAAATTATCCATAAAACGACCCTTCATAGCTAATTGCATATTGCCAATTTTATTATACTGTTTCTATCACAAGTAAATGAAGCTATCTGGTAGAAATGTATTCTGTGCATTCTATCAATGAAAACATAAAGATCACTTTAATTATCACAATTAGCATTATTAAAATCAGAATATTATTTAATTGTATACATTACATATATTTTTGTTTGCTTATCTATTCTAAAACAAGATCCAAAGTGGAGTGTGTATGTATTTGGTATATAGTCTACCATTAGTCTGAAAGCTATAATTTCTTTGAAGTTGAAAATCTCAAAGTGATAGAAGAAAAGAATAAAAAAAGTTAAAGATCTAGGATTAGATCTAAAACTCCCCGGTAAGCAAATCTCACTTCTTAGAAAGTGATCAATTTTTTAATAAAAGCTATGCATGTATACAAGAGAGCAAGAGATAAGACACAAAAACAAAATAGAAAAGAGCAATGACATTGAAACAAGTGATATCAAGGTGGTATTACTTTTAGTTGTTTCTGTCTATCAAGCTTCATTCTTAAATATTTTTTTTTCCCCTGAAGAGAAAGAACTAGGTGGCATGTGTAGATCCAGGCTTTTACTCTCTTCTTTTCATAGAGTAGATATTGTTCTGGTGAAGCTGAAAGATATATGTCCACTGCTTGAGGAGGATTATGAGACTTACAACAATTAGAAAGTGAAAAGTGTCTGAGAGGTCACTTAAAAAAAATAAATGATGATTACTTTGTTCCTGAAGCTGAAATCAACATTGGCCTCTTTCGCTTACTTCATTGCCTCTATTAGCAAGAATAAAGTGAAATCTGCTTTCTTAATCAGCTTTTATAATGTAGAAAAATGTCAGGAGGTAAGAAAAAAATCAGGTGAGGTCATGTCCTTGAATATTTTGGGAATAATTTGGGATAAAGAAAATACAATAGTTAATTACTTATTAAGCTGTAATTTATTTTATTTTATTTTATTTTATTTTATTTTTTGGAGCCAGGTCCCCACTCAACTGCCCAGATTGGAGCCCAGTGGCGTGATCATGGCTCACTGCAGCCCCAACCTCCCCAGGCTCAGGTGATCTTCACCCACCTTGGCCTCAGTAGCTGAGACTACAGGCGCATATGACAACACCTGGCTAATTTTTTCTTTCTTTCTTTTTTTTTTTTTTTTTTTTTGGTAGAGACAGGGTTTCATGATGTTGCCCAGGCTGGTCATGAACTCCTGGGCTCAAGCAATGCACCTGCCTCAGCCTCTCAGGGTGCTGGGATTACAGGTGTGAGCCCCTATGCTGGCCAATTTGCAATTTTAGATGGCTTACTTTTACATATAAAACTTCTGTAATGAATCTGGAAAAAGCTTTGTTCCCTGCAGGTTTCTCAGAAGTCTCACATATGTACACTGGAAATAATAAAAAATTTGTCTGTATGCATCATAAATTTAAAATAAATTTGAGAATTCACCCTGAATTTATGTTAAATTTATAGATATAGATATAAATTATATACAATGGTAGTTTCTAATATACCTTCTTCACTCTGTAGGATGCATGTTTTCTACTCTGGAAACAAATGGATTTTATAATTAAGCATTCCCTCTACCCGTTTAATAGTAGTTAAATGAATTATTACAAAAGTATTTAAATATGTTCAAGACTCTTACCATTTAAGAGAATGAGACCAAACCCCTTGATCCTACTATTCCCCTCTAGCTACAATGATGTTCTTTTCCCTCTTGAGTTATGTAAACTCCCTGTAACCATTTCTTTAACCATCATTCGCTCTTCAACCATTCAAACCTGTCATACTCAGTTCAACCATATCAAAACCACTCTCATAAAATTAATGATTTTCAAATTCTGCAATCCAGTGAAATGTTTTATTCGCATAATACTTGATCTCTATACAACATTTGACACTATTGAGTGTGCTTCTCTTATTCTGAGTAGCTTCCATGATCTCTCATTCTCCAGGTTTACTTCCCATCTCTTTAGCCACTATGGTTTATACTTCTTTGCAGATTTATCATTCTGTAACTGGACTGTATATATGGGAACTCCTTAATGCCTAGGTTGATGATTTCCAAATTTATATCTCTGGGACCAGAAACTTACATCAAGCAGCTTACTCATCTATCATTTTTGGATGTCTTAAAATAATACCACAGAGTCAACATTTCTGAGAGAAAGTTTAAAAATCCTGAATCTGAAATAAAATCTTGTTATCCTTTAGTGTTTCATATTTCACCAAATAGGGCTCTCATTCTTCTGACTAAGTCTGGAATACAGGAATCATCTTGACTTCTCAGAATCATCTTTCAATTCTCCCTCTATCTCTTTAATTAATTCACTCCTTTCTACATCTACTCTACATGCTCTATCTAGTCTCACCTAAACTACCATGTTCACTGCCCTAATGATGCCATTCTATCCACTTGACTGATCCCACCCTCCCTCAGAAACTTTTTACCCTAAAGCTGAAGCAAACCTAATAATTTAAACGTGACCTCATAAGACTCCTGCCTAAAATCTTCAATAGTTCCCTATTGAACCTAGGACAAAAGCCAGAAATCTCAAAGCAGGCTGTAGTCTCTGCTCGTTCCAGACAACTTTTTCAGCTTCATGTCATGCTCTACACTTCTCTCATTCTATTCTTCAGCCACCCTGGCCTTTTGATTCCTAGAGCTCACTATATAAGCACCAGTTGCAGGGCCATTTCATATGCTATTCCCATACGTAAAGAGATGTGCCTTCTTCCCACCCACCCTACAAATTGCTTACTTAACTCTAACTCACCCTCTTGACCATAGCTTGAGACTCTCCTTGGAGAAATTCCCCTGACAATCATGTCTATATGATATTCCTTGGTTATGCACTCATGCAGGAATGTTTCTTTCCTTCAGAAAACTTACCAAATGTCTTACTATGTGTTTGTTTTGGTGTCATGTTTTTAATAGACAACTTCCCTGATACTCTGTAAGGTCCAGGAAAGCTGAATTTCTGATTTTACTCACTGTTATGTCTCTAACGATTAGACTTTTATTGATGAGGTTCTGATTTGCTTTTAAATTACAATATTTGGCTGAGAGTGGCTATAATCCCAGCACTTTGGGAGGCCAAGGCAGGCAGATCACGAGGTCAGGAGATCCAGACCATCCTGGAAAACATGGTGAAACCCCGTCTCTACTAAAATACAAAAAATTAGCCTGGTGTGGTGGTGGGCACCAGTAGTCCCAGCTACTCGGGAGACTGAGGCAGGGAAATTGCTTGAACCCTGGAGACAGAGGAGTACACTAATATTGTGCCTCTGCACTCCAGTCTGGCAACAGAGCGACAATCCGTCTCAAAAAAAAAGATTAGAATATTTTCATTTGTAGAATATTAGTAAGTGGTATTTGAAAGAAAATAAGTTGATCATATGTATAATTACATACCAATATTAATAACCCATCTTATGCAATGACATATAACGTAATATTGTTTAGATTTTGTTAATTAGGAAAAGCAATAATAGAAATGTAGATGTGAACCTGTAACTCATAAAGATGGAGCTAATAATAACTTCAGGACCAATAAATCACTTTACTATTGTAAATATAGATGTTTACTGTACCTATAACATAAATTTTTTAAATTGCAGAAAAATTTAGCAAAAACCTGGGCATACACAAAAAAATTATGCCTATTTTAAATTCTTGCAGGCACTTAGCTTACCTCTCAGTTTTTTTTCCTCACTGTGAATTTACAAAAGTCATTCTGTCCAGAATTTCTCTCTCAATCAAGAAAACTTTTTGAAAGAGCTACCAAATAGAAAATACATGTTCTGATTAGTTTTTTTCTCTCAAGCTTTGTGAGTAGAAAAATCTCCCAGGATAGTAGTGGAGGTAAATTCTTTTGCTTAGTTTGGTTGAGCTAGAATCTCATAGTTGCCAACCTCAATGCTTCCAAAGGTTACCATTGTCAGAAGCAGGTTCTCTAAGCTTCGTGCTCATTGGCAAAGATGGGCCCTTAAGCCCCATGGCACTGGGTCCAAAAGTAACATTAAAGTCAATAATCGATAATTTGATTGTTACCCAATGATTTGATACATAGTTAATGGACATTGTCTGGATTTTATGCAATAGTTAGTGATAAAGTATTTAGTGTACAAGTGATAAAAACTTTACAGACAGGCCAAACACAGGTATCTTAACCTGTGATCACCTAGCAGAAATAGAGCCAGATGGAAAGGCAGAATATAAATCCAAAAATCGATTCAAAAATCAACAGCTAATAAAAATCGTCAAAATGAGTATAAGTTAGGTAAGAGGCGAAGGCCAACACTGAAGAAGTCCACAAACAGGCAGGGAACAAAAAACAAGAACAGCACTGTAAAATGAGGTAGACTATACAACTGCTCCCCTATTCTATGAGAGAACTATACATCTCACAGGTTGCTGTGAGCTTTCAGGATATCTCTGTAGGCAGAATTTACGTCTTGCCTCATTCCTGAGCTAGGCCATTTGACATGCATTGGTCAATGAAATGTGAGAAGCAGCAGCATTTGACCATTCCGAGCACAGGATTTATAAACCATTCCATGCTTCAGTTAGTACTCTTGCTCTTTTCTCTCTGCTGCATGATGGGTAAATCAAAATTAGGGGCTATTTCTTCAACCTGGATATTGGAATGAAGAAAACACAAGAGCCACCTGACCTGTGACCACTGTAGCTCCTATAGTCAACAAATACCATTCATGAGAAATATACCTATACTGTGAGTCAGTGAGATTTGGAGATTGTTACTGCAGCCTTACTTAGTGGAAGCAAACTGATGCACTGTGCATCTACCAGTACTACTTTTTGTGTGTGTAAAACAGAGAACTTCGCCAAATCAGGATTGGAATCTTTAAGAAGTCAGGTCTGAACAAGGATGAGCAAGGCTTTGTGTAGAGGCTTGAAAGAAAGGTAGTTGTTTTTAGGGAGTATATCTTTTTGGGAGAATTTTAAGACCACTAGGCTGTGAATGAAGACTGCCACATGAAGGAATCTGATACCAGAAAACTTTAGGACTTACTCTCTCCAGAGAGAAATCATGAGACGTTTCATAGGAAAATTAGAATTTAATGTAGACTTTGAAGGAGGGAAGGATCAACTCCTGTAGGTGACTAGGAGGAATATTCACATTCCTGTGACTATAAGTACATGAGTGATATAGGAGTTAAAAAGAAATTATTTAGGCAGATAGTGAGGGTAAGGAAGTCCTCGGCAAGGTTTTGCTTTTAATGAAAAGCAGCCCCAATCATTTTCTTTTCTAACAAAAAAGCAGCCTGTAAAGTCAAGCTTCAGACGTAGACTAGCAAGCTGGAAGCTTACACGAGTGAATGCCAGCAGTTGTGCCAATAGAAAAAGGCTACCTGGGACTCGGCATGTTCAAAATGGCAGCTCCGTCTTCCCTTTTCCCTTCCAACCATGTGTGCAGTTGGGAGCAGACAACATGGCACCAGGCAAGTAGAAAGTCTCTTTGCATACTAAGAAGATTAGGGTGAGGTGGCCAGCTTCCCAGAAGCTATGTAAATGCCACACCTGGTTCAACCAACCTGTGGGCCAAGGTAAATCAGACACAGAGGCTCATCAAGCCTGTCTATATAATCCAATGCATCTGCTGCAGGCCAGAGGTCCCACAGGGGTGCCCCTCTCTCTCGCAGAAGAGAGAGATATTCTCTGTTCTCTTTCTTTTGCCTATTAAACCTCTGCCCTTAAACTCACTCCTTGTGTGTGTCCCTGTCCCTGTCCCTGATTTCTTTGCCATGGGGCAATGAACCTTGGGTATTTACCCCAGGCAATGCTGATTCATAAGCAAAGTTATAACCTAGGAGAGAAACATAGGTAAACATGTAAGAGTGATGGTTTCAAATAAGAGAGGATATTAAAACTAGAAATAAAGACCAAGATCAATTGTACAGTGCCTTTAATTCCAGACTACAGAACACCAATGCTGAGTTTTACCAATTAATTCTCACAGACACTTGAAAATGACATCAAAAGTGATCATTAGACCCCTTACAATATTTCTGGACAGTGATCCAATTTCAGTTTCCCTGTCTTGAGCTACAACCCAGAATCGAATAATTTAGCTCAGGAAACTCATACATGGCCTGGTGTTAAGTGAAATCTGTTGGACATGTCTGTAGACAATCAGCTACTGCTCCTTCAGAATTATAAAACTCTGATCTCCAGTGCAGATCTCTGTGGAAATCTGCTTTTTTAAATGCCCAAGTAGGAAATGGAACAATATGAAGCCATTATATACAACATTTCAATTAGACGTGACTATATATCTATGTACATGTGTTTTTTAATGATGAATTTTAAGTAATATTAGACAAAAATATATGCTTTTTATGAATTACTTTAAAGTGCCCATAATTCTCTAAAACAAGCATTTGATTTAGTAAGCGATTTTGTTCCTTCCACTATAACAATTATCTTACCTTCTCTGTGAAAAATAAATTAGAAGGAAAAAAACACAGATTGTAACTCTGCAACTTTATAAATGAGGTTTTGAACATACAAAAATATTTTTATGAAGTATTATAGCTACAATTTCTAGTGCTAAATGTGTTTTGTTACATAGACTATTCAACAACTGTGAAAACAATATTGCAATGCTAATTTAACAGTTTAGTACTTCTTGTGTTATATTTATTTCAGGTCACATCTTTAATATTTCATTAACATTCTAGTAATATTTAGTGTACATTATAAACATCACTATGAATTTTCATGCATCTCTTCTTTAGAAAATCACAAGAGTGATGCTAAAATGTTAGGGTGGAAATAACTGGTTTGAAGTAATTTACTGAATAAGAGTGCTTAGGACTGACTCAAACCATTTTATAATCAATTAACTCTGTGTCTGTACATGTAGTATCAAATGAAGAATAAAAGCAATTTTCTAAATAATTCAGGCAAAACTTTAAGATATATTTTTTGTTCATTTATTTTGCTTGTTTGGTTATTTGGTTTTTTGTGCTAAAATTACATTTACCCTGAATAACACCAAAGGTATTAATCTACAGTCAACACTTTGCATTAGATATATAGATATGATATCTATGCTAATTATGTTTTTGCATAAACAGAAAAAGTTATAAGTAAAATCTCAGTAATTTTTAGAAGACTAGTATTATTGTGCCTATATTACAATATCAAAGAAAAAAGATTTTCCTTAAACAAATACAATGGTTACAGTGAACCTATTTAATTATTTTTTTAATTTCTTATTTTTGTGGATATAGAGGAGGTATATTTATTTATGGGAAATGTGAGATATTGATACAGGCATATGATGCATAATAATCACATCATGGTAAATGGGGTATCCATCACCTCAAGAATGTATCCTCTCTTACTGTTATAAATAATCCAATTATACTCTTTTAGTTGTTTTTAAATGTGCAATAAATCATTGACTGTTGCCACCCATTGTGCTATTAAATAATAGAAAGTATTCATTCTATCTAACTACATTTTTGTACCTATTACCATACCCACTTCCCCTGCTCCACTACTGTCCATCCCAGCCTCTGGTTACTATCATTCTTGGCTCTATCTCCATGAATTCAATTGTTTCCATTTTTCCGTTCCCAAAATAAATAAAAACATGCAAAGTTTGTTTTTCTGTGGCTGGCTTCTTACACTTAACATGACCTCTGGTTCCATCCATTTGTTGCAAGCGATAGGAACTCATTCTTTTTATGGCTGAATATTACTCTTTTGTGTGTGTGTGTGTGTGTGTGTGTGTGTATCACATTTGTAATTAATTCATCTGTTGATGAATACTTATGTTGCTTCCAGGTCTTAGCTATTGTAAACAGTGTTGCAATAATATGGGAATACAGACATCTCTTTGATATAGTGATACTGATTTCCTTTCTTTTGGATATATACCTAGCACTGGGATTGCTGGATCATATGGTAATTCTATTTTTAGTTTTTTTGAAGAACCTATAAAGTCTTCCTCATAGTGATTGTACTAATTTACATTCCCACCAACAATGTATGAGAATTCCCTTTTCTCCACATCCTCACCAACATTCATTATTACCTGTCTTTTGGATAAGAGCCATTTAAACTGAGATGAGATGATATCTCGTGGTTGTTTTGATTTGCAATGCTCTGATAATCCAAGATGTTGTGCACCTTTTCACCTATCTGTTTCCCATTTGTATGTCTTCTTTTAAGAAATATCTATTCATATCTTTTACCCATTTTTAAATCATATTATTAGTTTTTTTCCCCATTGACTTGTTTGAGATCTTTATATATTCTGGTTATTGACCCTTTGTCAAATGAATAGTTTGCAAATATTTTCTCAAATTTTGTGGGTTTTCTCTTCACTGTGTTGTACCTTTTGTTGTTCAGAAGCTTTTTAACTTGGTGCACTCCCATTTGTCCATTTTGGCTTTGGTTGCTTGTGTTTTTGGACTATTGCTCTAGAAATCTTTGCCCGGACCAATATCCTAGAGAGTTTCCACAGTGTTTTCTTTTAGTCGTTTCATAGTTTCAGATATTAGATTTAAGTTTTTAAAATATTTTGATTTGATTTTTGTATACGGTTAGAGATAGAGGTCTAGTTTCATTCTTCTGCATGTGGATATCCAGTTTTTTCAGCACCAGTTATTAAAAAGGCCATCCTTTCCTCAATGCATGTTCTTGACATCTTTGTTAAAAATAAATCCACTGCATATGCGTGGATTAATTTCTGGGTTCTCTGTTCTGTTCCATTGGCCTGGGTCTCTATGTCTGTTTTTATGCCAGTACCATGTTGTTTGGGTTACTATATATCTATAGTATAATTTAAAGTCAGGTAATGTAATTCCTCCAGTTTTGTTCTTTTTATTTGAGATGGCTTTGGCTATCCCGGGTCTTTCGTGGTTCCGCATAAACTTTAATATTATTTTTTCTACTTTTGTAAAGAATGTCATCAGTATTTTTAGAGTAATTGCATTGGTTCTGTATATTGCTTTGAGTAGTATGGGTATTTTAACAATCTAATTGATGAACATGCAATATCTTTCCATTTTTTTATATGTCCTCTTTAATTTCTTTCATCAACGCTTTATAATTTTTATTATAGAGATATTTTACGTCTTTGGTTAAGTTTATTTCTATGTGTTTTGTTTTATTTGTAGCTATTGCAAATGAGATTACTTTCCTAATTTTTCATATTGTTTACTGTTGGCATATAAAAATGCTACTTATTTTTGTATGTTGATTTTGCAACTTGTACTGAAATTCTTTATCAGTTCTAATAGTTACCTGGGGAGTCTTTAGGGTTTTACAAATGTAAGATTTATTTTCTGCAAACAAAGATAATTTGACTTCTATGTTTCCAATTTAGATGACCTTTATTTCTTTCTCTTGTCTGGTTGCTCTGGCTAGGACTTCCAGTACTATGTTGAATAACAGTGGTGAAAGTGGGCATCCTTGTCTTGTACCAGATGTTAGAGCAAAGGCTTTTCATTTCTCCCCATTCACTATGAAACTAGCTGAGGGTCTGTAACATACAGCTTTTATTATGTTGAGATATGTTCCTTCTATACCCAAATTTTGTAAGAGTTTTTATCATGAAAGGATGTTGAATTTTATTAAATGCTTTTTCATCAAATGAAGTTATCATGTGCTTTTGTCTTTTATTCTATTGACATATTACATTGATTGATTTGCATATGGTGAACTGTCCTTCCATCCCTGTGATAAATCCCACTTTGTCATAATAAATTGTCTTTTTCATGTGTTACTGAATTTAGTTTGCTATTTTGTTGAGGATATTTGCATCAGTGTTCATCAGGGATATTGGCCTGTACTTTTTTTTTTTTTTAATGTGTCTCTGTCTGGTTTGGTATTATGCTAATATTGGCCTCATAAGATGAGTTCAGAAGTATTCTCACTTCTTCTATTTTTCAGAATAGTTAAGAGTAGAATTGGCGTAAGTTCTTCTTTCAATGTTTGAAAAATTCAGCAGTGAAGTCATTGTTTCCTGGTCTTTGCTGAAAGATCTTTTATTATGGCTTTCATCTCATTACTTGTTATTGGCTTATTTAAATCATGGATTTCGTCATGGTTCAATGTTGGTAGGTTGCATGTGTCTAGGAATTAATCAATTTCTTCTAGATTTTCCTATTTATTGGCATATAATTACTCATAGTAGCTACTAATAATCTTTTGAATTTCTGAGATATTTGTAATATACAAATAAAATAAAAAATTATTACAAAAAAACTCTGATTTTTCTTTTTTTCTTATTTAATCTGACTAAAGGTTTCTCAGTTTTATAAAACCCAACTCTTGATGTTGTTGATCTTTTGTACTGATTTCTTTGTTTCACTTTCATTTCTGCTCTGATCCTTATCTTTTCTTCTAATTTTCAATTTGGTTGGCTCTTGCTTTTCTAGTTCTTCAAGATTTATCATTAGGTTGTTTTATTTGAAGTTTCTCTGCTTTTTTATGTAGACAGTTATTGCTATAAACCTTCTTCTTAGTATTGCTTCACTGTATCCCATGCCTTTTGGTATGTTGTGTTTCCATATTCATGTGTTTCAAGAAATTTTTAAATTTCATTAATTTCTTCATTGACCCACTGGTCATTCAGGGAGATATTGTTTAATTATTACGTGTTTGTATGGTTTCCAAAATTCCTTTGATTTTTGATTTCTAGTTCTATTCCATTATTGATAGAGAAGATACTTGATATGACTTCAATTTTTAAAAACTTGTAAGACTTGTTTTGTGACCTAACATATAATCTGTTCTTGAGAATGATCTATGTGATGAGGAAAAGAATGTGTTCTGCACCTATTGCATGAAGTGTTCTATAAAAATCTATTAGGTCCATTTGGCCAATATTGCAGATTAAGTCTGATTTTTATTTGTTGATTTTCCATCTGAATGATCTGTCCAATGCTGAATGTGAGTTGTTAAAGTCTCCAGCTAGTATTGCATTGGGATCTGTCACTTTCTTTAGCTTTAATAATATTCACTTTACATATCTGGGTGCTCAAGAGTTGAACACATATATATTTACAATTGTTATATCATCTTGCTAAATTGACTCCTTTATCATTATACAATGACCTTCTTTATGTCTTTTTGTAGTTTTTGTGTTGAGATCTACTTTGTGTAACATAAGTATAGCTCCTTTTTCTTGGCATGGAATGGTCCTTTTCCACACCTTTATTTCAATCTTTGTGTCTCTTCATAGGTGAAGTGAAATGTGTTCCTTGTAAGCAACATGTTTGGGTTTTGTTTTTTTATTCATTCAGTCACTCTATTTTTTTAATTGGAGAGTTTATTCAATATACATTCCATGTTATTATTGATAAGTAAAGACTTACACCTGCCATTTTGTTATTTGTTTTCTAGGTGTCATGTGGTCTTCTCTTCTTTCTTTCCTTTCTCTCTTTCTTTTAGTGAAAGTGATATTCTCAAATCATATGTTTTCATCTCTCATTTTATATATTTTGCTGATTTGTTGTATATTTTTTCATTTGAGGTAACCAGGAGGCTTACAAATAATACCTTATAATCCTTTATTTTAAACCGATGGCAATTTATTGCTAATTGGGTAATAAAAAAAAATAAGTAAAAAGAAAACTAATAAAAACTATATACTTTAACTTAATTCCCCCATTTTTAACACTTTGTTGTTTCTATTTATGTTTTATTATATTGAAAATTTGTTATAACTATTATTGTTAGTCTTTATATTTGGGATTCAAGGTTATTCACCACAATTACAGTGTTATGCAATTTTTTTGTTTTTCTGTGTACTATTACTCTGAGTTTTGTACCTTCTAATGAATTCTTTTTGCTCCTTAATGTCCTTTTTTTTTCAGTTGGAAGAATTTCCTTTAGCATTTTTCATAGGACAGAGGTTTTCTCCTTGTACACTTTAAATATATCGTGCCGATTTCTCCTGGTCTGTATGGTTTCCACTGAGTAGTCTGCTGCCAGACATATTGGAGCTCCATTATGCTGTTTGTTTCTTTTCTCTTGCTGAGTTTAGGATCCTTTCATTATTCTTGACCTTTGGGAGTTTGATTATTAAATGACTTGAGGTAGTCCTATTTGGATTAAATCTGCTTGGTGTTATGCAATCTTCTTGTACTTGAATATTGGCATCTTTCTCTAGGTTTGCCAAGTTTTCTGTGATTATCCCTTTTAATCAACTATATAACCTGATTTCTCTCTCTACCTTCTCTTTAAGGCCAATACTTCTTAGATTTGCCCTTTCAGGCCATTTTCTAGATCTTATAAGCATGCTTCCTTTCTTTTCTTTCATCTCCTCTGACTGTGTACTTTCAAATAGCCTGTCTGAAAGTTTACTAATTCTTTCTTTTGCTTGATCAATTCTACTGTTAAGAGATTCTGAGACATTCTTAAGCCTATCAATTGCATTTTTTAGCTCCAGAATTTTTACTTGATTCCTTTTAATAATTTGAACCTCCGTGCTAAATTTATCTGGTAGGATTCTGAATTTCTTCTCTTTGGTGTATTAATTGTTGTTAAACTTTCCCCAAATAGCTATTTTGAATACTCAGTCTCAAAGGTCACATTTCTGTCTCTGCGAGATTGGTCACTGGTGACTTATTTAGTACATTCGGCGAGGTCATGTTTTCCTGGATAGTCTTGATGCTTGTAAATATTTGTCAGTGTCTGGGCATTGATGAGTTATGTATGTATTATAGTCTTCACAGTCTGGACTTGTTTATACCTCGTCCTCTTGGGAAGACTTTCCAGGTATTTTAAGGGACTTGGGCATTGTGATCTAAATCTTTGGTCACTATAGCTATATCTGCTTTAGGGGGCACTCCAAGCCCAGTAATGCTATGTCTCTTGCAGACTCACAGATGTACTAACGTGGTGGTCCTGGGTAAGATCTGGAATTATTCCCTGGATTACCAGGCAAAGGCTCTTTTCTTCTCGTACTTCCCCAAAACAAATTGTGTGTGTGTGTGTGTGTGTGTGTGTGTGTGTGTGTGTGTGTGTGTTGAGCTGCCTGGAGCTGGGGAGAGGGGTGACACAAACAACCCTGTTGCCACCACCACTGGGACTTCACTGGGTCAGTCCTGAAGCCAGCATAGCACTGGGTCTTACCCAAGGCCCACAATAACCACAGCCAGTGTTCGCTCATGGCCCAAGGGCTCTACAGTGATCAGGTGGCAAATACAGCCAGGCTTGTGTTTTTCCCTCAGAACAGTGAGTTTCCTCAGCCTTGAGCAAGTCTTAAGATGCTATCTGGAAGCCAAGGCCTGAAATCAGGAACCTAAGGAATCTACCTGGTGCTGTATTCTACTGTGGCTGAGCTGGCACCCAAGCTATAAGACAGAGTCCTTCTGACTATTCTCTCTCCTTTCCTGTAGCAGAAAAATCTCTCCCTGTGCCCACCACTGCCTCTGGCTCACAGCAAATACTGCCCTGTTACAGCCAATGTTCACTCAAGGCCAAAGGGCTCATCAGTCAGCTTGTGGTGAATGCTTCCAGGCCGGAGTCTCTTTCTTCAGGGAAGTGTGGGCTTCCTCTGGCCCAGGGAAGGTCCAGAAATGCCATACAATAGCCAAGGCCTGGAACTGGGGACTCCAGGAAGTTGCTTGGTGCTCTACCCCACTGTGACCCAGCTGGTACCCAAGCTGCAAGACAAAATCTTCTTACTCTTCCCTCTCATTTCCTCAAACAAATGGAGACTCTCCCTATAGCCACCATAGCTGGGAATGTGTTGGATGACACCTGAAGCAAGCACACTCTGAGTCTCACCCAAGGCCCACGCTGAGTACTGTCTGGCTACCGCCGCCAATTATTTAGGGTCTAAAGGCTCTTTACACAGCAGGCGATAAATCCTACCAGGACTGGGTCCCTTCCCTTCAAGGCAGAGGATCCCCTTATATCCTTTATTCCAGGGGATAGGGCTACATTTAGAAATGTAGTCTTGTAATTAGGGTCTGCAATTGGGGGCCTCAGGGCCCAGCTTGGTGCCCTATCCTACTGTGGCTGAGTTGGTATCCAAATTGCAAGACAAAGTCCTCTTTACTCTCCCCTCTCCTTTCTTCAATTGGAGGGAAGGAATCTCTTCCTGGGCTTGGAGTAGGGTATATAAACATTCCCTTGATCACCCCAACTGGTGTCTCACTAGGTTACATGCAGCCTAAGCTCACTGGCTCTGAACCCATAAGAACAGGACTTGCCCAGGACTTGCAGTCCTTGTGGCCTAGATTGCCTTTCAAGCTTATGCAGGACCTCGTAACCCTTTAGCCCATGATGGTGAGGCTTGCTGGAACTCAGGTTCCCACTGCTGGGATAGATGATTCACCTCTGGCTAGGGAAGGTCTAGATACTCCCTCTGTGGGCACTGGATGCGCTTTCCCCTATGTTGCTTTCTGTTGTGACAGGGAAGCACTGAGTTCCAACACAAAGTCCCACAGTCGCTACACTCTCCCAAGCACACAGATTATCTTCCCGTGCCACAAAGTTGCTGCTGAAAGATAGAGGATTGGGTTGTTGTAGGGGATTCAAGACTGTCTTTCCTACCTTGTTCAGTGCCTCTTTCCTTAATGTGATGTTAAAACCAGGTACTGTGATTACTCACCTGATTTTTGGTTCTTATGAAGATACTTTTTTGTGTGGCTACTTGTTCAATTTTGTGCTCCTGTGGGGATTGTTGGAAATAATTGCTGGAGGCTTCCATTCAGCCATCTTGTTTTGCCTTTCTCCTGTTTCTTCGTAAACTCAATTTGCAAATAGTTATTGATACCATACCATGAAAAAGACCCCTTTGCTAGTGACTGTAGCTGGAGAGAAACTAGAAGCATTTAATATCTAGGTAAAGAGAAAAGTCTCGACACCTCAAGCCAAGTTTAAAACAGCATTTCAAGCTAATTCTAAATATGTTCAAGTCACTTTCCTATGGAAATTCCTTCAACAAAATTCCACTACACTTGCCTTCTGCTTACCTCTTTAGTTTCCCTCCTAGCCACTCCAGGAGCTAGAGACTCCTTAGATTTCTAAAAATGTTCAATATACATAACCATACATTATTCTCTAATGCAGAGATTAGTATTTCTTCCTTGTCAGTCGTTATTCATTTTATGTCTTTGGTCTTTCTACACAGCCTTATTTTTAAAATTATAATTATGTAACAAACATACAGAAAAATAAAAAAGACAAATACACAAAACAACAAATTGTAAAAATAAGTATCCTGGTTGTCCCACCAATATCAAGAACCAGTGCATGGCCAGCAACTGGAAGCCCCCTGGGTGGTCCTTCTTTATCATAATGTCCTCCCTACCCCCCCCATGGTAACCATACTACTAAATATTCTGAAATTCACTTTTTTGTCTAATTATAGATCTCAAAACACCATGGTTTAGTTTGTTGCCTGTTTTTGAAATGTGTATATTTAACCATACAGTAGGCTTTTTAAAATCTGGCTTCTTTCACTTTATATTAAAAAGGTTTGATCATCTTTTGCATGTAACTGTATATTGAAGTCTAGTATTTTTATGAATGAATATTCAATAGTTTGTTTACCCGTTCTAATGTTGATGAACATTTGGGCATTTCCATTTTGAGAGTATAATGAACAGCCTTGCTCTGAACCTTCTTGTCCATGTTTCCTAGTTCTTATACATGGGATGGAAATTGCTAGATCATATAATTGTGTTTTTATCATCTTCCAGATAGTGTCAAGCTGCTTTCCAAAGTGACTATTTTCATATCCTCATTATTAATTTGTGAGAGTTATTGTTGTTCTACAAATTCGCCAATACTTGATGTTTTCAACTTTAAAATTTTGTCAAGTAGTAAATTGTAAAGTGGTATTTAGGTTTTTTGTTTTTGTTTTACATTTTTAGTTCTTCTCTCACAATAGTTACACATATAGTTTTTTCTAATGCAGCATTGAAAGTTTAAATAATGATAACATGCAGCCTTCTGTTTTCTGGCCACCAAGAAAATGTTTCCCAGTCTGTGCAATTAAATGTAATGCTAGCTCTAAGTTTTCTGTAAGATATACTTTACTAAAGTTCTCTCATTTTCCTAGTTTGTGAATTTCAATCATAATTGGATATTGAATGATAACAAATGTTCCTTTAGTAGCTAATGAGATAATCTCGTGATTTTTCTTCATTGTTAGGATAATGTGATAAATTACATTTTTTTCCTGTGCTGTAAAACCAGCTTTGCACCTTGAAACAAATTGAACTTAGTTGTGATTTATTATTCTTTTTATTTATAAATAGACTTGGCTTACTCATACTTTATTTAGAGTTTTAGCGTCTATGTTCATGACAGAAATTGGTCTATAATTTCTTTTCCAGCAAAATTTTCCAGGTTTTAGAAATAAGGTTATGTAGCCTTCAAAATATGATTTGAGCAACTTTAATCTGTTTTTTAATTCTGGAAGAATTTATATAAGAATTAGAAATACTTCTAAAATATTTGTTAGAAATTTCTGGTGAAGATTTGGGGTCTCTCTGTGTTGATGAGTGTGTGTGTGTTGGGGGGGGTGTGTCTGTGTGTGAAGGATTTTAAATTAGAGTTCTTTAAAAAATATGATTAAAAATATTGTATCAGAGTTAAGTTGTATTTTTCTTAACGTGTTCATTTTATATAAATGTTAATATTTATTAGTATTGTTTTGCATAAGATTCTTATGTTTTCTTTGAAATTTCTTTAATAATTCTGGTGGTAGGCCCCTTTAAAATCTCTATTATATGATTGTATTATATGTAGTAAGTTGTGTTCTTTTCTCTACTGCTTCCTTCCTTCCACTTTCTATAAGTTTGTTATTCCGTATGCCAGCAATTTCTAACTTAAAGCTTTAGCTGCACCCCATGAAGCTTGAGATTTAGCATTTTGATTTTTATTTCAGTATGTTATCTAATTTCCATTTTAATTTTTTTAGTCCATGAGTTATCTAAAAATGATAGCTTACTTTCAAATATGTCGGAGTTTCCTAAATATCCTTTTGCTTTTGATTTCTATATGAATTATTTTGTGATGAGAAAATATACTTTGTAGAATTTCAGTCCCTCTTTTTACCCAGTGGGATAGCATACTATCAATTTCTTCAAATATCTATATATGCTTAAAATTACTAAATATTTTGTGACTGTTGTGTATAAGGTTCTATGTATGTAAATTTGATCAAGTTTATTAAGTATGTTACTCAGTATTTGTGTTAGTGACTATCTTTTCTTGTCTGCTTATTCTGAGTTATGGAAAGAGTTATATTAAAATCTCCTATAATGATTATCAATTTGTATATTTCCCTTCAATTATGTTAATTATTTTTATATGTATTTTTGCCATACAATTTAATCACCACTTTTCCTTGTAAATTGAATCTTTTATCATTATAAAGTATCTTTCATTACCTCTAGTAAAGATTCTTTAAATTTGTTTGCTCTATTTTGTCTGATATAATGGCATCAAACCAGCTTCCTTTCAATAAGCAAATCTCTTTCCATCTGTTTACTTTCAGTCTTTCCATATCTTATATTTCATGTGTCTCTTGTGAATACAATTTTTTTGATTTAAGTGTTTTTAAACCCAGTGTGATAACCTTTGACTTTTATTTGGAGCATTTGGACTATTTATAGTTTGTGCAATATATTTTGAGTATACTAGTATATTTGAGTTCATACCTACCGTCTTACAATGTAACCTCTATATGTAATGATTGTTCTATGTTTATTTTCCTCTTTTTTGCATTGAATTAGCATAATTAACTAGTATACTAGTTAGAGTCAATTAGAAAATCAGTATCATTAGGAGAGATGATGATATAGATAGATATATTATAGATTTAAAGGAATTTATTATTATATAGACTTGACCTTCTGTAATTATGAGAGTTGGCTAAATAGTCTCTATAAGGCCATCATCTTCACATTTAATGCCAGAGCTTGAAATCTATGCAGCAGGCAGTTCAGAAGGCAATATGGAAGTAAAGTAAAGAGAGCAAGAACAAGTTAAAACCAACAATCATAAGCTAGCGTCCGCAGCAAAGACTAAAACCATCTCAATTCTCATTGTCTAGAGCCTAGATGGTGTCCTGCAGAAGTCAAGAACCTTCAATATGGAGCTAAGTACACATATCCCTTGCTCAAAAGTCACAGAAGCTGAAGGAGAATCCAAAGAGAGCTGGAGCAATTTCAAACCTGCCCACTGAGTCAGATCAATGGGGTAGAACAATAGGTGAAGAGCAACATGTGTGAGCTACATAAAGGCTGGTTCTTTGCTCCCTCTTCCAAATCTCTCACCAGAATTTCTCTACGGAATATCCTAAGAAATGTATAGTTTAGGAACACTGGGAAATGTAGTTTAGCCTAGCCAATTTCACACATTGCAAAGCCACCACAGCTGTTTTGCATTATTTCAAGTATTTCATATTTTGGAATTACATGCACATTTGTATTCTTTTAATGGCTGCTCTAACAATTAGTTTGTATGAATACTTTATTTTGAAAGGCTAATATTATTTGTTTCTTTATGCTGGTCCCAGTTAATGTTCCATATTTTAACTCTGTTTATCCCCTCTAACATATATGCTATTGGTGTGGTGTATTTTTATTATTTCTGTATTAAAACCCACAAGTAAGTCAGTGCTAGGTTATATTTCACTAAAATTTACCATTTTGTTCCTCTTCATTTATTCCTGCATCCTAAGTTCCTATCTGGGAATATTTTCTTTCTATCCAAAGAACCCCCTTTAGAATGTCTTTTAGTGTGAGTTTGTTAATTTTGAATTTTTGCAGTTTTTCTTGATAGAGACTTTTTTTCTATTTAATTCACGAAAGAAATTATTTTTCACCTTTTTAAAATGTTGATTAATTAGCCAAACTTGATCTAATTGTTATTCCCATGGAAATAATCTACATTTTTCTCTGTTGTATGTTTTTTAAAAGATTGTTATCTTTGATTTGTTTTATGCACTTACATGTATCCAGATATAGAATTTTTCATTATTCCATTTGACTTTTTTGGGCCTATTAATTACTTTTCAAAACTTGGCCACTATCATCTCATCATCTATTGCTTCTTCCTCATTTTTTTCTCCTCTCCTCTAGGAATCTAACTAGTGAATACATCTTAGACAGTCTTACTTTATCCAATATAAGTACCTCCTCAACTATATTTCTGTCTTTTTAATTCTCCATGTTTCATTCTGCATTTCTCATCTATTTTCTTATTCATTAATACTCTCTTCAGCTGTGTTTCATCTGCCATGAGGGTTATCTCTGAGATGTTAATATAAGTCGTATTTTTCAATTACATCATTTCCAGTTGGATTCTTTTCAAATCTGCAGTGTCCTATTTTGCCGTTTCCAATGCCTCATAGAAAATTTTCATATTTAGTTTTTATTTCCAAGAATATAAGAAATATAGTACCATTGCATTCTGTGTTATTTCCATGTGTTTGTTCCTGTGTGTTTCTGTTGGTGATTGTTTCTACAGATTTTAATTAATATTTCATTGCCTTGTGTGCTTCATAAAGTTTAACTGGTTGCTGGATGCTGTATTTGATAAGTTATATTTAAGGTTAATTTGAGGCCTAAGGTGTTATCTTGTATCAGAAACTATTTTGCTATTTTTTTGTCTAGGTTAATCTAACTGCCCAAGTTCAAGACGCCAGAATTTTATGGGATACCTGGATGACCAGGATACCCTTCCTATTTCCACTCTATAGCATAACATTTTAGGTCCTCACCCAAAACAGAAGCCATCTAACATAAGATTTCAATCTTTGGAGGTGACTAAAATGTGATCTTTTCCTTTCAGTTCTAGGAGTTTGTCTTAAAGTTTTGATGCCTCTTAGCAACTTTCCTAAGAATGGCAGATGAAGAGGGGACAGGTGATTTTCTGGAACCTTTGCTCCTGGTGGCCCCAGGACCATGACTCCTCAGTTCCTTAGTTATCTATCATGGAGCCCTAGCACTAACCTCCATTGGAAAAACTCCCCCTAGGGAGAAGCAGCTCTGCTTTAATTTGCTGGCTATTATTAACCCTCTTTTCTTGGCCTGGTAATATCTTACTTTACTATCTTACAGATTGTTTATACACATAATTTATTTTTAATTTTTAACCAGTTCTTTTAGTTATTATTACTGTAAAGATTATTCCAAATTATCTAGTTAGCCATTACTGGAAGTGAAAGTCTTACAGTCAGCTTTTATGTCAATAACTTAAAGCCTTCATTTTTTCCTCTAAGACCATTGAAAATATTTATTTTATCAGCATGTATATTCTCCGTCCACCTTATCTGACCTGTTAGTTGAGTCTCAGACATATTCTCAGACTTCTTGAATTCTTTCTTAAATACTAAAAAAAAGTTTTATAATCACAATTGTAATCAAAATGAATTGTATCATTGTTTAAGGTCATTAGATAACCACTATAATAATATATCGATAATAATTAACTTTTACTTATGCTTATCCTGAACTAGACAATCTTCTTAGCAATTTCTATTTGTAAGGCTCAGAGAGCATAAATAACTTGCCCCAGGTCTTGTAGTTAGTAAGTGATGAAGCCTTGACACAGATCTGAGCAGTCTGGTTCCAGATTCTATTCTATAAACCATTTTACCACAAATTCCCTGGAAACAGCAATGATGGTATCTCATTTACCACCTATCTCTACTGCTCATGCGGTGACTTATACACAAGTGCTCAGTAAATATTTTTTTGATGAGTACATGAATGAATTCAATAATTTTTATATCTATTGTAAACATGATAATTTTCTATAAAAATGAGAGAAAGATTGTATCAGGTTGGATGGTCAGAGAATACATTACAAAGCAGTTAGATTCTAAATTAAGTCTAGATGGCTGAATCTTGAATACTAATTATTATTTGAATAGGAAAATAAAAATAATTGAAGCATAGAGGCATAAAAGCACAAATACATCCAAGACCTTTTATAAATATGTTTGCAAGAAGCAAAATATATTGGAAGTATTACATATATATATTTACCCGTAAATATATATGTGATCTTAGCATTAATAGTAACATTTTGAACAAAGGTTCTGGACCAAGTATTTTATATAATTATATCACTTAATATTATGAAATAGGTATAATTTATTGCCATTTTATAAATGAGAAAGAGACACCAAAATAAAAATTACTTCAAAATTATACAGTTAGGAAATGGTAAAACTCGAAAGTACAGAATGGGTAGAAGAAAATGAAAGAAGAAAATTAAAGGCTATAACTCAGAAGATTTTCTGTGCCTTCCTAAATCATTTTGATTTTATCCAGTTGTCAAAGAGCACAGAAATGCTACTTTTGAGGAGTGAAAGGGCCAAAATCCATGTGTATGGAAGAGAAGTCTTGTAGTGGTAGGCATGATGGAATTTTTATCTATACTAAAGTTAAAATGAGTTTTCATTCCTTGCACTCTTTCTGATTACACTGCCATTTGTCTATTTGTGGCTGTTGTTCATCTGTTTGTTACTCCGTACATGGTGTTGCAACAAATGTATATCTAAATGTACTCTGTGTCAGACACGGGGTTGGTTTCCAGAAACACAAAGAAGGAATGGAAAACAGACAGTGCAAACAATTCTTTTTTTTTTTTTTTTTTTTTTTTTTTTTCTTGAGTTGGAGTTTCGCTCTTGTCCCCCAGGCTGGAGTGCAGTGACCTGATCTCAGCTCACTGCAACCTCTGCCTCCCAGGTTCAAGCGATTCTCCTGCCTCAGCCTCCAAAGTAGCTGGAATTACAGTTGCCCACCACCATGCCCAACTAATTTTTTGTATTTTTAGTAGAGATGGGGTTTTACTATGTTGACCTGGCTGGTCTCGAACTCCTGATCTCATGATCTTCCCAACTTGGCCTCCCAAAGTGCTGGGATTACAGGCATGAGCCACCATGCCTGGCCAACAATTCTTATGTAATACAATGCATGATTTCCATTTAAGAAGTAGAAATGGGATGCTGATGCTGTGTGGGGTGAGGGATAGAAACAAGGATTACTTAGTCCATCTTGGTCCAGAGGATGTCTGGCAAATGTTTCTAAAAATATCACACCTAAGCCGATTTGATGAATGGAAAATATGGAAGAAAGGTACCTTCCCAGGTAAAGGGATAAGTTAGGGAAAGGCACAAAAATATGAAATAGCCTGGCATATAGGAAACTAGTTCTCAAATATGTTAGCAGAAGAGATGGCCAGAGCTGCATCATGGAAGCTCTTAAATATCACAAGAACCCTTCCCTTTCTTCTACAAGGTGTCTGGAACCACTAAAAGATTGCACCCAGGGCTTGGACATGGATAACTATCAACATATTTAGCATATGTCTCAAAATTTGTCCTCAGTGAGTTCTTATTAAGAACTTTCTTCATGCTCTGTGTGAAGCCACTCCACTTCCATTAACCACACAGGGTTTCGATCTTGGTGCCTAGATATTTTACAAATTAGAATTGCTTCTCCTTCCACAGAAGCCACTCAGAGACTTTTTAAATTTGCAATAGTCCAAAGAGAATGTGTCTGGAGAAGGAGACATAATGGGCTAAATCACCCCAAGTATCACATCTTACTGAGTCATGAAAAGTATTGAGGGAGAAAATTCTTACAGAAAAACCAAGATATGAGCCAGGCGTGACAGCTCACTCCTATAATCACACCTTTAATCCCAGCTACTTGGGAGGCTGAGGCAGGAGGATTGTATGAGGCAATACAGTAAGAACCCCCCCATTGTTAAAAAAACATTTTTGTCAATTAGTTGGGTGGTGCAGTGCTTGTCTGTAGTCCCAGCTACTTGGGAGGCTGAGGCAAGAGGACACTTTGAGCCCAGGAGTCTGCAGCTGTAACAAACTACAGCTGTGCCGTTACACTCCCGCTTGAATGACACGTGAGAGCTCATCTCAAAAAAAAAAAAAAATTAAAAAGATAAAAAACTGTATGAAAAACTACAAGGGAGGAATTTAGGATTAACAATAGCAATGTAGATATGAAAAAGAAAAAAAAAAAGGGCTTCCTCTTCTATCACTGCCAAATGCTTTCTTTGTGCCAGATATTTTCAAGTGGACAATAACAAAGCTATAGCCAGCAAAGTGAGTAGCTTCAGAATCAACCTCCCAATAAAGGTTCCTAAGCAGCTCTGATGAAATTCACAAGAAATTATCACCAGAGTCAGTGTGACACAGCAATAGCTGCAGATACAAGGCTACCTGTAAGCTGAAAACCTCTTATTGATCACTGCTTTTATGGGATGTTACATGCCTGGTACAGCTTACATCAAGAGCTGGACTTGGATACCGGGAGGAGAATGGAGACGGAATAAAAGCTTGTCATGAAATAAGTGTCCATAGGGCTTATGGATCTCTTGCCGGCAGCCAACTCCACTGTAACAAATGATAAACCTAAGATGCTTTTTCATTTAATTGAATAAAGTTCATTTTCTACACAATAATCCCATTATAGTCTATCTTCTCCCCTATATGTCTCTATAGATTTTATATAAAATATATTCAAATTAAAGGCTTTTTTTGAGAAAGTGTTTCGCTCTTGTTGCCCAGGCTGGAGTGCAATGACGTGATCTTGGCTCACTGCAACCTCTGCCTCCTGGGTTCAAGCGATTCTCCTGCCTCAGTCTCCAGAGTAGCTGGGACTACAGGCGCCCGCCACCATGCCCAGCTAATTTTTATATTTTTGGTAGAGATGGGGTTTCACCATGTTGGTCAGGCTGGTCTTGAACTCCTGACCTTGGGTGATCCACCTGCCTCGACTTCCCAAAGTGCTGGGATTACAGGGGTGACTGCACCCAGCCAAAATACTACTTTTTATACTTTGATCATTTATACACATTTCCCCTTTAAGAAGAACTGTACCTGATAGTTAGGCACAGATTTTATTCATGTTGGCATCACCTTGACCAGGTAATAGATTTCTAAGAATTTTAGATAAAGATTTATAATAAAAGATGTTTGCTTCCAATGACATAGATACTAAAAATTCTAATTGCTGTTGTTGGACTTTGACATGCATAGTTTTGCCTATTTCATTACCATCACATCAATTCTACATGTAGTCAGAGAAATGTGGCATCAATTAGGTAAATAGAGTGGAAAAAGTTTCACAGATTTTAAAGTTTAAAAATCTAGTTATTGGCCGGGCATGGTTGCTCACACCCATAATCCCAGCACTTTGGGAGGCCAAGGCCAGTGGATTGCCTGAGAATAGGAGTTTGAGACCAGTCTGGCCAACATGGTGAAACCCCACCACTACTAAAAATGCAAAAACATTACCTAGATGTGGTGGTGTGCGCCTCTAATCCCAGCTACTCAGGAGGCTGAGGCAGAAGAATTGCTTGAACCAGGGAGGTAGAGGTTGCAGTGAGCCGAGATTATGCCACTGCACTCCAGCCTGGGTGACAGAGCGAGACTCTGTCTCAAAAGAAAAAAAAATCTAGTTATTAGTTAACCTTGTAGAACAAATTCAAAAGCAACTAAAAACCTTATGAAGAATAATGGCAAGTTTAAAAATATTTTCCATATTCAACCATACAACTTTAAGGCCAATTCAATGTGTATATGTAAAAACCAAAACAAAAGGTCTTATTCTGTATGGTACTAGATAAGTTAACTGAAGGCATCATGCATGAAGGACATGCTTCTAGCTGAAAGCCTTAACTAGCCTCAGTAGCTTCTGTCTCTGGAGTTTCTTCTCTCTTTGCTTCTTTAATTGTATGAGGCTTTTGCTGAAAACTAACAGCGCATGTCTCATTAGTGCCACGGACAATAGCTGCCTGCATCCATATTACAGGCTAACATTCTCCTCAGTGTCTGGTACCCAGGCATGCCTGCTTCCTCTCTTCGTGACCAGCCTACTCCTGTTAACCAGGCAGGTGCTACTTGATGTCCTGCTGCCAGACATGCTTTCAACATAACCAGTCCAAAAGAGCAGAGTTGGCCCAGGATTTTATATGCATGTAGTAACTTATTGGAAATGTTAAGATATTGTAAAATAAAATCCAACAAAACGGGGGGGTGATCAAATCAAAACAGATGCACTGACAGCACATGATGCTACCAAATTATAATGTACTCCTCCTGGTCAGCTTAAGGAAAACAATAAACAGCAACAAAATCTAAAAAGAAAGTATTACTCCCTGTAAGTGGTTTGGCCAATCAGTTCTCTGATACAAGAAAAGGCTCTTTGAAGGTGCAACTGCAAATGATGAAATAGCCTATAACTGCAAAATCTAACACAAAACAGACCAAATCTAGTCCCTTGAGAGATTGAAGTTGAAGAGACTCACAGTGTAAACCACAAATGAAGAATGTGGAAAATTGTCCCCATCAATTTCAGTGGCTTTGGAAGGCATTTGGCAGCCTGTGCAGGAAGACCAAGTAATACCGAGTGATGGATTTAACACTGTTGTCACTGCTGAGCTGATGGATACAAATCACCCACCTTTCCAAGTTGCAAAACTAGGATGTGTTTGAGCAGTAGGGGGATCAAATGAATGAATGTTGGATGCCGGCAGATCAAAAGGTGCATGCCCCAATGTAGTCTGTATCAATTTTCTTAAATTGGTTGCAGTAAAGAAAATTAATGTTCTCACTAAATTGTAAGAACTGGATTCTCATATCTGATAGTTTTATAATGATAGTGGAAGGAAATAATGCAGTTGATGCTTCAGGTAATGGACATTCCTAGGATGAGTTTCAATATAGCAGGTAGGTGGGCCTGCGCCACTTCTGCATAATCTGAGTAGAGGACAGAGTGTGAGCCAAGGTCATTTACCAGCCATGTGACCCTGACATAGCCATGTCAAAGGAATGTAAAAATGTAAATATATATGACACAAGGTTGTCTGAGGATTGAAAGAATTAATTCTGCAAAAATGCACTGAAAGGTGTACATCTAAGGATAGCTGTTTAAAGCCAATCAACCAATTCTTCTTCCTCCCCAAATTTCTCTGAGATGACTAAAATAAAAATTCAATTTTTATTTTAAAACTTTATTAGTGATGAAAAACAGGAAAGATATTTGTAATTAATACAAAAATTCTAAGAGATTTATTTAGGATGTAGTACAGGTAGGATCAGGTTATGGAAAATAACCCTTTGTCAAATCAATCAAAGTGATGGAGGTTAAAAGGAAACCCCATTGGGTACTAAGTGGGCAGGACTTTCCAACAGCGCTCTGGAAACTACTGAGCTAAAACTGGCAGGAGCTGTGCAAATTGAAGAAATGAAAAGATTTCAGAAACTGCCCCAGTACCCACCCAGATATATAGAAACTGCCTGCAGCACTCATTGCCATCCTTCTAACTAGTGTGGCCAGCCCACAAGGTAAGCAATGGGTGTTGCTGTTCCAGACTCATTAATACACAGCCACGTCAGTTAGAGAAGGTGTGAGATCTCACACACACCCATACACAGTAGGGGGGTTAGGTCAAATCCCAATTTCTCTGTTAGCTCTTTCCATTCTTCCCTTGAACCAAAGATTTTTTTGATGGATCACAGGCATCCCAGCCTTCCATCCTTGGGGTAGTGGGTGGGGGATAGGCCATAGATCAGGTGACAAAAAACAAATCACATTAACAACATCAGAAACTGTAAGTATAACTAGAAACACACAACCCTTGCAGCAAAGCTGATTTTCCTGCCAAAATAAAAAACGTTTCTTTCTTGTAGCCAACATCCTAATTCCCAATTTCTGGCACTAAGGATAATACAGGAAACAACATAGATACAAATTCCCACTCCTTCATGCTCATATTGTAAAATAAGCTTATTTTATTTTCTACCTAAAACCAGCCCTCCAGTTTATATTGCAGCCAGGGAAAGAAGAACTGTGTCTAGAAAAATATCACAATTATTATATCCATAAAAAGTTTCAATAAACCGAAGACAAGGAAAGAAGTTTTCCAGATGAAAAAAATATGACAACTAAACTAAAAAAAAAAATTGAGCTGAGGCAGTAAAGAAGAGTGGATACTGTAGCAAAACAAATATTTGATTCAGAAATAGGAATCATCAAACTTTGCCTTTAAGGGATAAGCTTGTAAATATTTTAAACTATAGATTCTACATTACAATCTCTGTTGCTACTGCTGCTGCTTCTCCTTCTTTTTTAAGCATTCAGAGAAAAAATGTTTACATCCAAAAAAGTTATATTCACATCAGACTTTTTTCTTGTTATCAATTACCAGAGGACAACAGAGCAGTATCTCCGTTTTTACCAGTTGTGAATCTAGCCAAGCCACGCCTTGCAGGTACCAGAGCAACAGAAAGAGTTTCCAATGTTTAATAACCCAATAGTATACTAGCTGCTTACCCTTCCCAGATAGAAATATCTGAAGATGTACTTAGATGATAGAAAAACACATTTTTTTAAAAGTAGCTCAAGAAGAAAATAGAGGCATAAAATCTGGTGACAAACTTTTGAGAACATGTTGGCATAAGCCTTAGTTTAGGGAAAACATTATATTCTTTGAAATAGAAAAATATTAAAAGACTAAAGACATAAAAGTAAAAGACTGGTAAGGACTTCAGATTCACAGTTCATGCTTTGGAGTGTGTGCCTCAAATACAGAAGAAGAACTTTTCACAAATTTAGAGAGGAGATCAGGTTTCCAGCTTCTGAGGATAACAGGATTGGCTCATTTAGTCATTTCTTTCTCTACCTCAAGACATGCCAGTCAAGGGCTTTCTTTAGTTATGCTTTAATGCACTTGTGGTTGCAATATTCCTGTGGGAAATATCCCAGAAATATTCCCCAGGTTGCAGGGTCGGACTTTAACAGACGAACACACGACATGACTTCATTCACCTGCTCACTTACAAGATCTACCATACCAGGCACTTTCCAATGCTGGGATAAAAGAGAACAAAACAGACACTAATATCTGCTCTCACAGTGCCTATATTCTAAAGTAAACTTATTTTCTCTTCTGCCTGAAGCCTCACCCCCATTTTGTGTTGCAAAGAAAAGCAGGGCTGCTGGAAAAAAACCAACAAGAGCTATTTGTTTTCTTTTTTTTTTTTTCTTTATTTCTAACTTTGAATTCTTAAAGTGTTAAGAGTAATATCTCTAAGCAACCCCACTTTGCCCGTGAGAAGTAGAAGTGACCATGGGGGAAGGCAGTATATTAGCTAAGAATGAGAGGTGTGGAATCAGGGCATCTGGCTTTGAACCCTGATTTCATCAGTCAGAGATACTAGCTGTAGGACCTCAAGCAAATTCCTGAACTTCTATGGGCCTCAGTTTTCTTGTCTATGTAATAAAGACTGTGATAGGATTTGCCTTAGGAATTTGTTGTGGGGATTGAATAATATACATGGTAAAAGGAGCCGAGAATAGTATCAGGTATGTAAAAAGTGCCCAGTAATCCCTCCACTCACGTGGAATTGTTACAGTTAATCCAGAATAATTGACGTGCCCTTTGAAATATGGCTATAATAATCTAGTAGTAACAATGATGACTAATCATTGAACCTTTCTTTCCTTATTTTTCAAATGGACGTAATGAGTACTCCTAATCCCCTCCGTGCAGTGTGTGCACACACATGCAGTTGTGAAGATATAAAGAAAAAAAAGAATCATCACTTAGAAAGCATTACAAGCCAACTATAACTTGAACTCAGGTAATTCTGACTCCAAAACTTTTCAGTTCTGCTTGTGCTGCCTCCTTAAGTATCTGATTCCAATAGTCCAAATAACCCAATTCAACTTCATTCCCTTGAGACAATGCAAAAGCTTTGAGCTGATCGTCGCTTACCCTGGCACTTTTTTTTTTTTTTAATGACAAAAGGCTTTTATAAAAAGAAAAGTACAGTTTAGAAAATGGCATTATGACATTATAGGATATAAAAATAAAGCAGACTGAGCCCTTTGGGAAGAGCCCATTGCCCTCAGAGAAGAGCTTAATATGTCACTCTCAGAGAAACGCAATCCTTAGAAAAGGGCAAGACCGATCATCTGAGAGGAACCACACACTGGATAGGATGCTGAGCCACCAGCTCAAGGGCAGAGAAAGAGCAAGAGACACAGGGATGAGGTCATGGCAGAAAGGTGCCATTGGAGGGGTCACTGGCCTTACAGTCGCCTCTACACCTGTTTAACACCAGTTGTAGCAATAGTAAGCACTTAATGCTGCTTTAACACTAATAGTATCAATAGTAAGCACTTATAAAATGCCTACTCCAAGAGGGGCATCGTGCTGATGGCTTTATCGCATTCAAATCTCACATTATTAAGGAAGGTCCTATTGTTATTCTAATTTCTAGATGAGAGCAGTGAAGCACAGGGAGGTTAGAATATTTGCCCAAGAACATAAAACTAATAAGTAGAGTTGCTAGGAACTAAATGAATTCTTGAGAAGCAAGTCACTAAATTGAATTAAATGAAATTAATCATTTTTATTTAATTAGCATGAATCATTTTTCAAGGAAGAAAGTATACTATGACACTGATTTTAACACAATTTCTTTATAATAATTTCATTACTCACTTAAATCATGCACGTATGCATTTAGCCAACATTTTCAATGGGGCTATTAAATACAAAGCACTCCGCTTGGCAGTGTAGAAGGTTGGGTTTTATAATCCCAAAAAACTCTAAAGTTGCAATAGAAGATACTCCTAACATTCCCAGAAACTACTTATCCACACCTGGAGTGTGCATTGGCTAACATAGTGGAATGCAGAAGCCCTTGAATAACCCGTTGCCAGATTTATGCTCATCCATATCCTGCCTTCCTGCACAGCCTAACAGTGCCTGAACCTTCTCCCACAGGAGAACACAGACTCATGCTGTCTCAGACTTTACTAGATCATATTAAGATAAGTTTTCTGACTTTAGCGCTGTGATATTTAAGAAAATGCTCAGAAATTTCAGAAAATGTTATCTACTAACTAGAGGGCAATTTCGTAAAATGTAAAGATAAAAGGAAGAGAAAGAAAGAGATTGGGCAGAAGGAAGTGGAGAGGCAATGCAGTCCCACTGAAATCTCAGCCAACCCCATACAAAATTCCAGTGCTAGATGCTCCTTCAGAGTTATCTTCAGTAGGGGTAAAGGGGTCAGTCAGACTCTCATACCTCCATGTTGGTTACACAATGGATGCAGGTTGCCCTTGGAAGGACCTTGTATTAGCCACGGCTCTCCACAGGGTCTGGACTAAGATAATATATGTATATATAAAAGGAAGTTTATTAAGGAGAATTGACTCACACGATCACAAAGTGAAGTCCCATAATAGGCTGTCTTCAAGCTGAGAAGCAAGGAAGCCAGTAGTGGCCCAAAGTCCCAAAGCCTCAAAGGTAGGGAAACCAACAGTGTAGCCTTCGGTCTGTGGCCAAGAGCCCAAGAGCCCCTGGCAAATGAAAGTCCAAGAGTCCAAAGGCCAAAGAACCTGGATTCTGATGTTCAAGGGTGGGAAGAATCCAACCTGAGAGAAAGATGAAAGCAGGAATATTCAGCAAGCCAGCTTATTTTACCTTCTTCCACCTGTTTTTTCCAGCCATGCTGGCAGTCAGTTGGATGGTGACCACCCACGTTAAGGGTGGGTCTTCCTCTCCCTGTCCACTGACTCAAATGTTAATCTCCTCTGGCAACACCCTCACAGACATATCTGGAAACGCTACTTTGCATCCTTCAATCCAGTCAAGTTGACACTTAATATTAAACATATTAACCATCACAGATCTTCAGTAAAACAGTGTTTCTCCTGGCTCAATTTTCCAAAAGAAATTTTCAAAGATGGCTAATAACTAATTGCTATCTTTCAGAAACTCTCAAGAGCTGATGAAATAAATCCTTAATTTCTAACGAGGGAAGGTCAAGGCAGTGCACCACAATCACAACAGTTCATACCATGTGCCACTTGGATACTTTCTTTGTATCTTCTTTTCTGAGAGCAGCTCCTGCAGGGTTCCAGTACTTTTATCTTCCTGGGGGAAATGTAGAAGGAAAAATTTAGTGGAATGGCCTATAGCTCCTGTTGCTGAATCTGGTCTTAGAGCCAGAGCTACTAACATTGTCTTCCTTTTCCTCCCAGTCTAAATTCCCTTCACCCTCATCCTGCACAAGGCTGATCTTATTGATATAGCTGCATGACCCAGACCCTCATCCCTGATGGGGTTTGCTAAGCCCCTAATAACTATGCTTTTCTCAGGCCCTGGTTACTAAATTTGTCTTTCCATCAAAATTGGTCAAAGTTTTATCAAGACATGTCCAAGTGATCACTTAGATTCTAGAGGTAATCTTCCCTCACCCACTGAGTAACAGCAGCCCTCTTTCCCATAATGATCAGAATCAGTTGCTCCTACAGCATGGGACTCTAGTTTTGCCACTGCTCCCTTGGCATGAGAAACACAAAGTACATAGACAGCAGCCATTGCTATAGTTTGATGGAACCCTTGCTATGACTGTTAACAGAATTCTTTCCTTTCTCTATGAACGTTCCCTTATAAACTTTCATAGCCCTGAGTTTCAGGATAGAAAGCACAAATTTCCTAAGTGGGCCATTAGAAGGATGGTAAGTAGAGTTACTCCTGCTCCTGACCCTTGGTACCCAAGAATCATTTATTCCACCTATTTTTCTACCTACAAATATCTCTTTTAAATTGAATTGCCTCATCCTGTGTGATGTTGCTTCATCTTTTTATTATCACTTCTGATCTGCAGCTTCAGCTATGCCATCAATAGGCCACACCATCAAGCTGTCAGCTTCAGCATCGGGCAACAGTCCCATTGCCATGGGCCTACTCTCACTCTCACACCTCCTTTACTGAAAATTAGCTAACCAGAAGCAATATTATGTGGAATGTCATGCTGGTAGATTAAAAACTCTGTAAGTATGCAGTTACTGCCGCTGGCTCAGGAAAGGCAAACCCTTACTGTGAATTCATGTTTAGTCTTTTCAAAATAAATTTCTGCCCCTTCCAGAAAAGAAAAAGTCTGAGATAGTTAGAGTAGCTAGTTGGTGACCTCAAGAGATGACATCATGTTGATGGATCACTGTTGGTCTCAGTCACTGACAATTGGCCATTCAGCAATACCAGTAGTTAATCAACCATAACATGTAAGAGTTCAAATTGCTGGGCCCATGAATGCCTCTATGCCTGTCACCAAGGCTACATCATCCATATGACCACTGGACCAGCATTACTGTGGCTGATGACAGACTTAGCAGACATCAACTGGCTAAGACATTTTGTCTATCTGACTTTTTATTGTCTCTTCTTTGATGAATACTCTTCACTAGGTATTCACATAAAATATGACAATCTTCACACGTTGTGCCCACTGTCCTGTGTCCACTCACATGCCTCTAATCCAGACCTCCTTGTCCTCTATTTTCTAATATTTGCTCTTATATGATTTTGATCATGATACCCATTCTCAGGATCGTGATATTCATTCTCTGCCATTGTGAGCATTCTTCTCATCTCTTTCAAGGCTACACCAGAGAGAGGTTTTAATAGGGCCTCCATTCATTTTTGGTTTGCACTTCTCAACTGGCCCATTGATGAACCATATTCAGACCTTTTCTGCCTCTGTGAGATTGTAGCAGTCTCACGGAGGCAGGCAATAGGAGCTGCCTATTTACCACTGGAGGAACAGTGGTAAATAACTTGGGCCTCTGAGTAACTGCTTACACAACTTGTTTCTATCTTCCAGTCATAATCAGGGTTGATCCCACAGTTACTGATCCCACTATGCAATGAGTTGTTGTTAGCTCTCACAACTTATTACATGGTAGTTGATATGGTTTGGCTCTGTGTCCCCACAAATCTCACCTTGAATTGTAATAATCCCCATGTGACAAGGGAGGGACCAGGTGGAGACAATTGAATCATGGGAGCTGTTTCCCCCATGTTGTTCTCATGATAGTGAGTGAGTCTCAGGAGATCTGATGGTTTTATAAGAGTCTGGCATTTCCCCTGATTCTTACACTCATTCTCTCTCCTGGCACCCTGTGAAGAGGTTCCTTCCACTATGACTGTAAGTTTCCTGAGGCCTCCCCAGCCATGTAGAAACTGTGAATCAATTGAACCTCTTTCCTTTATAAATTACCCAGTCTCAGGCAGTTCTTGACAGTAGCATGAGAATGAACTAATAGAGTAGGTCTAAGAGAAGCACATTCATAAAAAGAAGTTATGGCTTCATGGTTGCTTGGGTGTCCCACAATCAGCTGCTCTGTCTGTACCAGGACCCAGGAGAATGCCAGAAATTGTTTCTTCAAAAGATATATAATATTATACAGCGTATCATGCATTGTCTTGCTCCAAAATCCTAGAGGGTCTGTATAGTGGTTCTCTCTCTGGGGCAAGCCATAAAATCCATATGGCATCTTATCCCCAAAACAATAAAACTAATAGCTTCTATTTGCTTAAGTGTTGGGTCATCCCTGTTGCAATTAGTAATTCCAGTTCTATAATGGTGATCACCTACTCTCAGCCCTGGCCCACAGAAGAAAGCTACTACTGACCATCTAAGTAACGTTAGTGTCCCTTTTTCCAGTACATTCTTACTGCTTTAGTAAGTGACATACCCTCAAGCCCTTTCTGTGAAATATTTGGTGGGTTTTATTGACACTAATTGTTGAATGCATTCTATCATGCCCATTTATCTGAGCCTTTTATTTCATTCTTCTATCTTCTGTGGAAATTCTAGTAAATCTGTATCACTTAGTTTAGATCATTGCTTTCTTCATATTAACATATTTAGGAGCTATACTAGCAGTGTATTCACTCAAGGGAAACTTAGCAAGGTGATCAAATATGTATTTCGGAAAGTGCCTATAACCTACCTAAACCCTTTTTATCCAAACTCAGTCCCACCACCTTTGGTCCAGTGTACTCAAAATCCAGTCCCATGCTTCTGAAACAGTAAGTCCCAGCTTCTGCCAGTGCATGTTAGCTAGGTCCTTCATTCCTTTGAGAGATAGTTCCTTTCTTCCCTTAGTAGGCTCAATACTTCCCCAGATGGGTTATGAAGTGACTTTGCCAAGTTGTTTCCTCAAAGCCCAGGAATGGTCTTTAGGAGCATACATGAGAGGGAAGTACCTGTTATATTGTAATGGAGAGGCCTCTGCCTCATCATCTAGCAAGGTAGGAGTGCTATCACTTTATAAGATTAAGTGGACGTCTTTCTCAGGCTTATAGGGTTAAGGAGAATCTTGAAACTCAACATAATCAGGCATCAATCCAGACAGCCTCATCCCATGTGCCAGGATCTCAGTCCTTGCTTCGGTTGGGAATCGAAACTTTAGCTTGATTGCTGTTATGATTAAGTCTCAGACCAAGTCCTCAACTTCTCTTCCCTTCTGCTACAGGAAATGAGAACCTCTTTACATGCTACCCAGCAGGTCCTCTAGCTTTCACACTTAACTTTCACTTGCCGATTGATTACTTTGTCCAGAGCATCAGTAGAGTTTGGCAATAGCTCCTCTGCTTTCTTCATCCAGTCTTGATGCCAGCTGTAACATGGTAGGTTCTTTGAGAAGCAGAGTTTGAGACAAGAGATTACCATACAGGACATTGAATAGAGAG
Source organism: Cebus imitator (assembly GCF_001604975.1). NCBI lineage: Eukaryota > Metazoa > Chordata > Mammalia > Primates > Cebidae > Cebus > Cebus imitator. Next base: position 5,113,543 of record NW_016107403.1, read on the forward strand.
CTCTCTTGGTGTCAACAATATTGGAAAGGAAGATAAGGCAAGATATTTAGAGGGTAAAGTTGAGCTGCAATGCGGTTCCAAAAAAATCCTCAGCAAGTGTGCAAAAGGAATTCTGGAGGTGGGATGGGCCTCAGAGTTGTCCTGAGTTCGAACAAAAGGATCAGACCTTTATATCCCTTTGTTGATCTGTATTTGGGTGTGGCCTGCCCCTGGAAGGAAGTATGACCTTAAGCAAGGCAATGTTTCTTCATTCAAAGGAATCCCCAAAGAGGGCTAGCAGCTAAGTGGCTCTTCCTGCAACACTCTCAACAGCTGGGGGAATAAGATCTTCATTCCTGATGATAGATCTGTTAGCATTTTGCAGAACCTTCTACTACAATCAGCCTAAGTTTCCTGAAGGATATGGTATCATGAGAATGTCTTTAAAAGGGACATACAAACCAAACTAGTCTGCTTGCTTATTACATGTCTTCTCAGAGAAAGTACATTATGTTGGACCAATCCTGAAATAGCTCTATAAAAAACAATTATTTATAAGTGTTTATTTTAAGCTGTCCCCAGCGCAGTCCATTATATCTCCCTAGCCTCTTCTGAATCAGAATCTTTAATTACAATCCAGGATGGAGGAAACAAATGGCAGTAAAGAACACTAAAATAACAGTGGGTCGGGTGCGGTGGCGCACGCCTATAATCCCAGTACTTTGGGAACCTGAGGTGGGCGGATCACGAGGTCAGGAGACAGAGACCATCCTGGCCATCCTTTGACAACATGGTGAAACCCCATCTCTACTAAAAATACAAAAATTAGCCAGGCATGGTGGTGCAAGCCTGCAGGAGGCTGAGACAGGAGAATCGCTTGAATCCAGAAGGCGGAGGCTGCAGTGAGCCTAGATCATGCCACTGCACTCCAGCCTGGGCGAGAGTGAGACTCTGTCTCAAAAAAAAAAAAAAAGTGAAAATTTTCATAAGGGATACAGTATTATTATGAGAGAGGAAAATATTTCATTATTTCAAAAAAAGTGGTTTGCAAATTTCTTCTTATCCCTTCATTAAAGATAATGCATTTAACAACTTAATGCCACTGTTGGAAATCACTTACAAGTTCTCAGTTACATAGTTAATGCCATAGAAACCCTGTCTGACTTATTTTATTGTCAACATCAACAATTTTTCACTACAACTTATTTCTAAAAATAAAATTGTCGTTACTATAAGAATATGTCTTAGGAATAATCTATCACTCTAGCAGGTTACATTTTGCTCTACTTTTTTCTCTCCAGTTTTAAGCTCTTTCAATATGAACAATTCCATTTTACCTGTTAAAGATCAAGGTGTATGTTTCATTTCCTTTGTAACTAGATGCCAATGTCCTACATGGCTTTAATTTCTTATTTTTACTATTACTTATTTATTATAAAGCTATTGTTATATATAACCATTGCTTCTTTATATTTTTGCTTCCTTATCATTAGGATAGTTCATTTATTATCCAATTATTTGTAAGTAAGCAAAACAGAAGGGAAAAAAAATAGAGGTTTCAATGGGCTCCCCTTAAAGACTTGCATTGAGCACACATGGACATAAGTATGAGAACAGTAGGCTCTGTGGACTATTAGAGGGTGGCGGTGGGGATGTGTTAAAGAAAACTACCTAATGGGTACTATGCTCACTACCAGGGTGACAGGATTCATACTCCAAACCTAGGCATCATGCAATATTCCCATGTAACAAATCTGCACATGTATACGCTGTGTCTAAACTAAAAGTTGAAATAATAAAACAAATCTAACATCAAACTAAAGGAGCCTCCCATAGGTTAATGCATGACAACAACTTAGTCTATGGCATGGCCAAGGGGGAACATTAAATATACATACTGCAGATCTGCAGATTTCCAGTGTCCACTTTTTTCAGAACGAATGGGTAGTTCTTATTCCATTTCTAATAATGGTATCAATTGCTTATGAAAATCCTTGATATGGTATTTATGGTATGCATACAGCCCATAGATATCCTTAATTTTGAAACTGAAGTGAAAGGACTTTTTCAAACACTAGGCTCCTTTATCATTCTAGTTTTTATTCTTAAGTCTTTAAAAACCAGATTCAGGAAGCTGTAGCTAGCTACTGTTTGCTTCCTGCATTTGTTCCATCCCAAGAAATAATAACCATCTTCTAAAACCACCCCTTCCCATTCCTTCCTCTCCAGCCCCCATGTAATTTTCATCGTGAATAGGCTCCGGTTGGTTTAAATAAATCAGGAGATTCAATCTCTTTGGCCAAATAGGTTAGTTAAGGAATGGTCAAGTAACCCAATCAGAGCCAGTGAAATCTACAGGCATGGTTACTAAAGCTTTCAAATTCTTTTTTTCTTCTGCAACTGTGATTTGAAAGAGGTAAAGCTTGGTGCCCCTATATCCATATTGCTATCACAAATGGAACCAACCTAAAAATGTCAGCAATCACTGAGGAAAGTGCAAACAACAGGCTCAGGGAATTTGTTCCCAACAACTTTGTTTAAGCATCTGAATTAAGCCATGCTGAAAGCTTGTCTTAATGCTAGACTGTCAATTTTGTGACCTAATACATTCTCCTTTCTGTTTAAGCAGGCACAGTTAGATTTTCTGGCCAGAAGCCAAAGGAATGCTAACTGAAACCTAAGGGAAATTGGCCATTGATCCAAAAAGCAATTGGGGTAGAATTAGCTCTTCATTAAAAATAGGCAAATGGGAAATCCCAAACACTATGTTAACCTTTTTACTCCTTCTAGAATGTTTATGTATCACCAGTAACTCTTCAACAGGAATGAAGTGAACAAAAATATACACAAAGAAAGTTAAATAGGGAGTCATCAGGGAAAATGTAATTACCCTGCAGAAGAAAAATTATGTTGTTAAATTAACCAAAAGCCAGCCAGGCATGGTGGCTCATGCCTGCAAACCCAGCACTTTGGGAGACCAAGGCAGGTGGATCATGAGGTCAAGAGATCAAGACCATCCTGGCCAATATGGTGAAACCCCATCTCTACTAAAAATATAAAAATTAGCTAGACATGTTGGCACGCACCTGTAGTCCCAGCTACTCAGGAGGTTGAGGTAGGAGAATCGCTTGACCCAGGAGACAGAGGTTGTAGTGAGCCAAGATCGTGCCACTGAACTCCAGTCTAGTGACAGAGTGCGACTCTGTCTCAAAAAGAAAAGAAAAATTCACCAAAATCCGAGTTCTGTTTCTCAGGCTTGCATATCTAGAAACTGAAATAAAACATATTAGTTTATCCTTATCGGTCTTTTGATGAGTACCAATAGCAAACAAATTCACACAAGGGTGATACATAAAATCTAATGGCAATTTTGTAAAAAACAATTCTCGATTCATTTAATTTCCAGGTGTTTAATTCTCTGTTCAAAGTATTTCTTACATTCTTTTTTTTTTTTTTTTTTTTTTTTTTGGTGAATGTGGATATAAAGCCAAAAGAAGGCATAATCCTGAGGCATATTTCAATGTTTCTCAAACAAAGACAGTAACTACTCCCAGAAGTATTTGAATTTAACAGTGACTGGTAGTATTTGTGGGATTATTATTGGGACTTAGTGACCAGAGCTAAGATGCTACTCACATAAAAACATTCACATCCTGACTGAAATGTCAATACATACTAAGTTCGTAGTGAGGCCTGTCAGAATGTGCAAATCCCCAGATTCAATACTCTTTTTTTTTTTTTTTTTACTTATTATGTGCTGACTCTAGAGGCAATGACAGTCTATATAGCCATGTGGTCCCCTAGCACACAGCATGTGGTCTCTGAATATCATTTTGCACTAACAGAAACTAAGTGTTCATAAGAGAAAGAGCTAATTCCATGTCTGACACAGGAAATATACAAGATGAACTCTGGCCATCTTGTATCAGAAAGCAAGGAAACTATCAAAGACTAATGAGCTAATGTCACAGAGACAGAGGAGCCACATTAAAGGGACTTCCAATGGCCTGCAAGAAAGTCAATGAAAAATCAGAGAAAAAAGAAAGAAAAGAGTAATTACAATGGATTGCAACACATGGAATATATTTTTAAAAGCTCATGAATTCAAAAAATAACACGTTTTGAAAAATAAGTAATTGTTTACCATAATGGACCAACTCAACCTTCTACAAATTAATGAATAAAAAAGAATCAATATTTACACTTTTCTTCTACATATTTTATTTCAGAATAAATAAATATTAGTTATTCTGAAATAAAATACGTAGAAGAAAAACGTAAATATTGATTATTCTGAAATAAAATAGAGGAAATTAATATTCCAAATATTGGTTATTCTGAAATAAAATATGTAGAGGAAACTGGATAAGAGAAAATTTTTTTCTACAGAATTCCTGATAATAAATACAATAAGACTAGTAAAATTAGAAAATCATTCTTTTGTAAACTCAATTTTCGTAATAGTGGTTCTAAGCAATAGTCATAAATAGGTGCAAAACTTAATGGTGCAATAGAAAGTAATACGTGCCACCTATGTTTATTTCATCCCAAACTGCTGAAGTTAAATCAAGTGGATTCTTTAAAAAAAAAAAAAAAATCAGTTTAAAAGAATAAGGAAAGAGAAGCTCATTTTTAAAACTCCTCTCCTGAAAGAATGATCAGCCCAATTCACAATATGGTGCATCCTACAGGACAAATGGCCTGGTTTCTGCAAAAATAAATAAATAAATAACTCAGAGATATGGAGAGAAAAGAAAGAAATTAAAAAGATTTAAAAAGCTTAATAATCAAACATGATGTGAGGCTTTGTTTGCAATTTGATTTGAACAAACCAAATGTTAGTAGCTAATTTTGAGACTATTATGGAAATTTAAACATGGCTTGAGTATTAGATGGTGTTAAAAAACAGTTGTTAACATTTTTGAGTATATAATGTCAGTAGGGGTACATAAAAATTTTATGGTCAATTAGTGAAGCATACTAATGATTTAGGAGAAAAATAGCATGATAGCTAGAATCCTTTAAAATAGTTCAGAAAAATAAAAAAGTTTGTAGAGGGAAAATAGAAGATAAAAGACTGGCAAAACATTAGTAACTATTGAAGCTGGTTTAATATATCACTTTTTATACTAATGTATATGTCATCCTTAATAAATTACTTTTCAAAAGAAAAAGGGAGTATTAGAGATAATAGCCAAAGTTTGTTTCTGTAAGTTCCATTTTAGTATGTTATGTCATTAGGTAGATGATATGATTTGGCTGTGTCCCCATCCAAATCTCATCTTGAATTGTAGCTCCCATAATTCCCCGTGTTGTGGGAGGGACCCAGTAGGAGATAATTGAATCACGGGGGTGGTTCCCCCATACTGTTCTCATGGTAGTGAGTAAGTCTCACAAGATCTAATGGTTTTATGAGGGGAAACCCCCTTTCACTTGGCTCTCATTCTCATGTCTGCCACCATGTAAGACATGCTTTATGCCTTCTGCCATAATTGTGAAGCCTCCCCAACCATGTGGAACTGTGAGTCCATTTTTTTAAATTGCCTCTTTTTCTTTATAAATTACCCCATCTTGGGTATGTCTTTATCAACAGCATGAAAATGGACTAATACAATAGGTTCATAGTGATTAAGCTAAAGGTAGTCTTTATGGCAGCTTAATTCTTTCAGTTGCTCAGGTCAAGATATCTTCTTTGATACTATTTTTTTTTTTGAATCCCACAATGACTTCATCAGTAACTGTTGGTTTCACTTTTGAAATGTATCCTGAATCTGACTCCATCTCATCACTTGAACTGTATCCTTTTTCCAAGCTACTGCCGAATCTTGTCTGAATTGTTTCAGAAGACTCCTAACTGGCATCCTGCTTCTGTCTTTTTGCTCTTTTGGTTAATTTTCAACAGAGCAGCCAAAGGTGTCCTGTTCAAGGCGAGGTCATGTATGACCTTTGTTCACCAACTCTGCTTCTTCTGTGTTTTCTCATATCACTGACAGATAGATAGATAGATAGATAGATAGATAGATAGATAGATAGATAGAGATAAATATAGAATTAGTTAATAATAATGGAAGTTTTCCCATAACCCAGAGACTTCTGGCCCTAACTATAGGGTTGCTGCTCTAACAATACATGCACGTTTTGTAAATCAGAGCTTCATCATTGTTTTAAAATACTTAGATTCAAAATACTTGTTTACTATCACAAAGAAAATATATGTGTGTGTGTATATGTGTGTGTGTATTGTTTTTGAGACACAATCTCACTCAGTCAGCCTGGAGTGCAGTGGCGAAATCTCAGGATCACTGCAACCTTTAGCTCCTGGCCTCAAGCGATTCTCCCACCTCAGCCTTCAGAGTAGCTGAGATTACAGGCATACACCACCATGTCTGGCTAACCTCTTTTTGTACTTTTAGTAGAGACAAGATTTCGCCCTGTTGTCTGGGCTGGTCTCAAACTCCTGACCCCAAGTGATTTGCCTGCCTTGACCTCCCAAAGTGCTGGGATTACAGGCTTGAACCACCATGCCCAGGCTACATCTCACTGAGAATTAAAAATCTCCAACATAGGCCAGGTGCCGTGCTCACACCTATAATCCCAGCACTTTGGGAGGTGGAGGAGGGTGGATCACTTGAGGTTAGGAATTGGGACCAGCCTGGGCAACATGGTGAAAACCCTGTCTTTATAAAAAACACAAAAATTAGTCAGGTGTGGTGGTACATGCCCATATTCCCAGCTACTTGGGAGGCTGAGGTGGGAGGATTGCTTGAGCCTGGTAGGCAGAGGTTTCAGGGAAGCAGAGGTTGCAGTGTGCTGAGATTGCCCCACTGCATTCCAGCCTAAGTGACAGAGGTAGACCCTGTCTCAAAAAAAAAAAAAAAAAATCTTTAATATAGCCTACACGGCTCTATGTGATGATGACCACTATTTCTTACTACTCTCCTCTCCTCTTTACTCACACCATTCTACCCAGACTGGCCTCCTTATCATTTCTTGGGCATAACAGTATGCTCCAGCCTCAGAGCCTTTGCATCTGCTATTCTCTCTGCCAGACATGCGCTTCCCCCACACACCCATAGGGCTTGCTCTTTATCCAAATGACATCTTTCCAGAATTTCTTTTTTAAAATTAAATTCTCCAGTTCATTCTATTCCTCTTCAATGCCTCATTTTTTTTAAACCTCTCACAAACACCCAACACATATGTGTTGAATTTATTTATATTGTTTATTTGTATGTTCTCTCACTTTTTTTCTTAAGGAATTTATGATGCTTTTGTTCATTGAGACCTTAGCACTCAGAAAAGTGCCTGGAACATAGTAAGTATTCAATAGTTATTTGTTGAATTAATAAATTAAGCTATTATTCTAGTAGCATTTTTCACGACCCTCAAGGTTTCTTATTCTCTGAACTGTATGGCCTTGATTAGTTTTAACAGTCAGGGCAAGCTTACTTCTTTCATTATTCATTCATTCATTAAAAACATATTTATTGAGCTCCTTCTATGCATCAGGAACTGAGAATACAGTAATTAATCAGATAGATATGTTATGCACTCTCCTACAATCATCTCCCTTAGGGAAAAAGGGACACTTCACTGTTATCCAGTTTAGTCTATATAGGTGTTCAGTCAACTATCCCAGGCCCTAGGGCAAATCTTCATTAAAAAAGTCTGCAAGTTGTACATCCTAAAAAAGAATTATGTTAGTACATGAGTTACACAGCTCTGCACAGCCTTTAGGAGAGTGTGAAGCTGGTTGAAGTCCCAGAGCTAATTGCATCCTGCCACGAGATTCTTCATCTGGGGCTCTTCTAAGAGCAGCCTAAGAAGAGCGAGGAATGACAGCAGTATCCATGACCTTCTCAGGTAGTGAGCAGTGCAAACACACCCAGCACTCACTGTTGTGCCCTGATGCTCCTGAGGAACCCCCCAGACAAAAGGACAGTGTCACTGCTGGGAGCACTCAAGGAGAACCACACAGAGCAGCAACCCAACCTACAGCTAAATAGGGGAGAAGGAAAACTCCCCAAGGGTGCATTTCCATGCAGTTATTTAATAGTGGAAGTCTTCCCAAAACCCAGAGACTTCTGGCTACTTGTGTCCTTGTAGTGGTATCCACCCTAACTATAGGGTCGAGGCTCTAACAATACACACACATTTTGCAAATCAGAGCTTCATCATTATTTTAAGATACATCATTATTTTAAGTACTTTAAAATACTTGTTTACTATCACAAGGAATTTTAACTTTGCATTTGTCAATGGAGAAAGGGGATACTATATTCTTTAAGTCTAATTTCAACTGTCGTAGATTTTTGAATTGCTATGAGAATAGTTTTACATTTTTATTATCTATTTGTGGAAATAAAGTTACTTGTTGATGAGAGTTATTGAAAATTTGAAGACATCATCATTTTGAAAGTCTTCATCAGAAATTGTTTATCATCATTTCAAATATAAAAACCTGACATAAAATAATAGCTATGTTCACTGAAGCAAAATTAAGTTACTCATTTAAAATTCCAAGATTTTATTTGGAGATACTCTCCCAAATAAAGATAGCATTTTCACTAAGACTTTACTTTAGAAAGAGATGTAATTATTTTCATCACCATATCCTACATATTCCAATTTTTTTAATTTATCCAAGTAAATATTATCATCTTCTATATGAGCTTTGATATGAAATAAGGTTGGGAAGCAGTCCACTTGGGAAACATGTATGCCATGAGTGAATCCATTTGCCTCTTACATGTAGACATTTTCAGACAGCCAATATTTCCCAACAGCATTTCAGACTCCATTTTCTCATGGTCTGATTCCTGTGCAGACAGAGGCAAGCACAAGTGACAGGAATAGCCTTCTTGAGCTATCATTCGATTTCTCCAGTCCCTTAATATGAGATCAATAAAGCTTCACCCTTTTGAAGGCAAAATTATATCACTGTCTTGGAATGTCACTAGAGACAGTGCAAGAGTTTAGTAAGAGGATGTATTGAAGGTGCAGGTTCCCTGTCCAAATTAGACTACTTCAGGGTCAAAGAAGTAAGCCAAAATCATTTCAATGCATACCAAAACATTATTTGCCACATTTACGACACTATATCAGCCTATGCCACAGGAAAAGAGTTGTAGGTTGAAATTATCATTTCTGCCTTTGATATCTTTAATATCTTTTAGGCCTACCTACCTTTTTTTTTAATCAAAGAACTCAGAACTTTAGAATCTAAGAGCTACCCTTATTAGTAATGAGATTCACTTCCTGATTATTAAAATAGTGTATAATCAAAGCGAAGTGACCTCAGCATGATGAGACAGGTGTGCAAATTACTGATTATGTGGTGGCAGCTGCTTTCCCATTTGTAAGTGTTTCTTTCCTATTTGGAAATGGAAGGACCATTGAACCCTAGAGGAGGCTTTATCCTCTGCATATCCATCATCACTGTGGCTTTTTCAAAGACGGGATCTGTGAATGGTGTAATAGGATATTTCTCTAAGTATTAAGACAGGTAACACCTGAAAAGTAATAATTATAGTAGGAATAACAAAAATCAGTTTTTTAGATTTTTTAAACTTTAGAAAGATAAAGTTTTTTCTTTAAGAAAAATCTAAACTATTTATTGATTTGAGGGAATAAAATAAAGATGCAAAATTGTCTTTAATATTTCTGGTACACAAAGAAGACCGTGCTGATAGTGCTGATATTCAGTCTTTGTTCAGGCATCAGGGAAAATTCTGAACAGTGAACCCGCTGAAACTCTCTGACCTGGTAAAACCTTATCTAAACCGGTAATCCTGTTCTCTCAGACTCACGGCTTCCATGTGAAGCTATGTACTGTGATTTCATTTTTAAACAAGACATTCTTTCCTGCTTCAGAAATTGAGAAGCTGAGTTTATAGAGAGAATGCCTGGCATACTGTTGAGTGTTCCTGTCAGGAAGGCAGAACTCCATAGACTGTAAACCAGTATATTAATAATGATGCTAGTACTAGCTCTGTTATATGGCTGGATAGAGCAAGACACTACAAAATATATCACACATATTCTCATTTGGTCCTCAGAGTGCTCTTACACATGTCCTATTTGTATCTCCATCTTACCAATGAGGAAAAGAAGACTTAGAATTTGAACGAGCATCTGAACCCACATATGTCTGACTCCAAATGTCATAGCTGCACTGCCTCTAATAAATGCACATTAAAGTCCTTACATTTTACACATCAGACCTAAAAAAGCTTTTCCACTCTATGATAGCTTTTTAATTCTTTCAACCTTTTTGGAAAAATACAGTAAATTGTACCGCTTTACAAGCTTGTATTAATTGTTAAATCGCAAAAATATTTTTTACCTTTCGGAGGCCCTTCCGTTAATATTTAGAGTCGATCTGAAGGAGGATTTGGGTATTTCAGTATATACTTGCAGAAGTGTTAAGCACTGATTGCTGAGATTGTAACCACTGTGTGACAAGAGGATACCCAAGGCTAGAAAGGTCAAGAAGAAATTTTCCAGTTCATTGGCTCTGCCCAGAACTGCCTCATTGAATCGCATTCCACACAGCCTCTCGGTGCTGAGCTAGCATCTATGTAGATCAAAGCTATGCCCAGAATGGCTAATTCATGCGCTAAACCCAAATGTCAAAATTTGTTAAACACATATTCCTTTAGTAAAACTATCTAACTGGGGAACCCACTGGAAGAAGGGATGGAATGAATTATTTGTCTAGATTCAGATTTACAGGTTTTTCTTTAATATCAGTGGCATATTAATAGGCTAGGTAGGGAAAGAGTGAGAGTCTTCAGAGAGAAGAATGTAAAGAGAATAGTGAGATTGAAGTTTCCAGTGATTCATGATGCAGATGTTCCTAACAGATTATCCAGCCAGTTTTTCCTAAACACATTGAATATGAATTCATTATTGAATGAATAAATCAGTAGCTAAATGATATAAAGACTTTCAATGTATCAAACCCAGTCACTCATTCTTAATCTCTTTGCTCCTTTTCGATACCCTTAGTTTGCTTCTCTTTCCTCTTACTAAGAGGGAAATGCGCTAAAGAGGAATGCATTATGACTACAAAATGTAATGATGCCACCACCGCCGCTACCACCTACACACCCTCGTTTCTCCTAGGGCAGAATACTTGCTAGGCAACCTCATTGATCCAAAGGCAAAAACCTGTGTGTGTGTCTCTCTCTCTCTCTTTACCTCCTTTCTTCACCCCATTTCAAACACCCAGCTAACTACAAGAGAGCATATATGGAACTGCTCACAGTGACTTGCCATAAACATGTTCTTTAAAACTCTTATAGTACCATCAAAAGTAGTGGTGTTTCACAGTCACAGTATGACAAAGTAGGAATCCTGTCTACCATCTCTCTCAGCTTTAACTCACATAGGAAAAGGAGAGGAAAAGTGACAAACATTACCCAGAATGTTGCTTGCAGTATGCTAGACACAGTGCCACGTGTATAAACTATAACATATTATCTGATTGACATGAGATTCTCATATAAAGTTTGTGCAGTGTTCATTTCTTGCCATCCTCACTAGTTCTACAACCAGTGATTCCTATGTACTCTGGATAGACAAAGCTAACATAATTATATTTGACATGTTCAGAGATACAGAAACTGGTGCTTAGTTGAAATCCTTGATTTCCCTGGACCTAGAAGCCCAATGAGAAATACTTAAATCCTATACCCCTCAGTTAAGCTAAACCCTTATATACACATGTCTGATGGAACAGGGTAGGCATGAGTGGTCATGGCAGAAAAGAATATAAGTCTCCAAGATGAAAGCATTGCAAGTGGTAAATGAGTTTGAGAAGGCAGAACTTATCAAATTCATTTTTCCAGGATGTTGGAAGGAATATATTGTTAGTGTTAGGTGTGAGGCTGCATATAATCCTCCATCTTTGCTAGTACTTACGCCAGCTGTGAGTTAAAAATAGAAGAGATTATGAAACTAGGGGCTTTAGTTCCTTTGCTTGAGAATCTCCTTAATGAACAAAGTAGTGAGCAGCTGAGCTCTAAAAAAGGAAGGAGAAACTTACAAAGAAGTTCTGGCATTACGCAAGAATGTCAGGTCCAACCTTGCAGAGATGCAAGGTTTTGGGTCCAGTCCTTAAACATTCATCGCAAACAAAGATTCACAAGGATTGGCAAATTCCCTCAGGCCAACCATATATTCTTGGCTCATGATTTTCTGATTTTAAACTTTCTTTTTAATATTGGCCTCTGTCAGTTTCCCTTATGCTATTATGAGCACAGCCATGCATTTAAGAAGATGGTTGTTATATTTTATACATGATTCCTAATTGTTTTCTAATAGAAGCATTTTCACATCCCAATCTCCATATTCCACTAAATTTAAGTGCCTTTGTTTTTAATAGAACTCTTTCTAAAATAGATTTGTGTAAGGCTGTTGATGAAACAATAAATTAATTGATTTTTGACTGGGATTTCAGTTACTTTAATGTGTTCTTGCCTAATGCTATTTGTTCTCTGAGAATACCAGAAGATTTTTCTGAACTTCAGAGTCCATAGATGTTGTTCCCTTTACTTACTACTAATACGTGGGTATGCATTGATTAATTAATGAAATGATTTTACTTTTTATAAGGGTTAGGGGAGGTGTCACTTAGCTTATCAATCTTTTATTTTAAACAGAAGCTATCTCTCTCATTCTGTATACTCACTGGCTTTCTCAGCCTTTGTTTAAGGGGGAAAAACATGACATGAACTATGTAACCACTCATTTGAAAAACAATTTGACATTTGGTTCTTTCTAGGGGTATACAATCTGGAGACACGGTACAAAGAAAGTAGTGCATTGAGGAGGCTGTAAACAATGAAGTAGGGCACAAAAATGCTGGTTGGGTTACTCATATTTACCCAGCCCTGAGCCAGTTTCCCAGATTCCTATCATACCTTGATAGAAGTTCTACAGGCATATAAACTGTTCCCTGGTGCACATTAAACACTTTCAAAACTACATTTTTTTAGGCTTCTATGGAAGTAAATTCATTAAAATGGGCTTTCCCACTAGACTGAAAAACTGAATGTAGTTTTGTTAAGTACTCTATAAGCAAAGGAAAGATGACTTGTCAAAAGTTTATTGATTTGGCAACCATTCTGAACCATGCACACAAGAATAAGCAGAGGGCCTTTTGTTCAACATCCTATTCTTGCTCCAAATTTTACAGCCGCATAGCTCTAGAGAAGGTTAGCCTGGGTAAAGTCTCATAAGAAGAATTCCATGGCATGGAGCATAGTGATGCTTGCCCATCTTTTCCTCCCTGGTTCCTGTGTAAAACATCAACAATGGAGTGATTGCCTGGGTGGAGCAGAGGGAAGTTGAAAAATAGGGACACAGAGAAGTAATGAGGAAAATTGGGAAAACACATGGAAACAAGACAATTGCGGGATTCTAGGTTGGCTGCAAACTCAGCAATGGATACGTGGATCTGGCAAAAATATTAGACCCAGGCTAAGAGAATAAGTACATAGCCTTCTCCTAACTACAAACATATCTCTTTTGCAAATAGATTTAAAAGAGAGAAAGAAAGAGTCACATAGAATTTTGAAAAAACAAAGACTACAAAAAAATAAAGAAGGGAGGAAGTGGAGCTTCAGTGTACTTGAAGAAAGGTGATTAGAGGCCATGGGATGTTAAAATGGAACCATGGAACTTTAACTGTGAACATGAAAGTAAACTGGTGGGGAAATAAGAGGGATATGTCAACATTTTTTAAAGGAGGGCTCAAAAATAATCGGAGAACTTTTAGATCAGGTGCAGAGATAGTTACACATAAAAGCGACTGAGGTTCTGGTCTTGCATCCAATTTACCTACAAAGTTCCCTTTGAAGACCTGCAAATTGTGGTTGATACAGGCAGCACTAGAATAAAATTGGGCTTGGGACAACATTTAGCTATATTTTCTGCAAACTTTAGTAGAAATGTAAATAGGCTAAAAAAAAAAAAAGAAAAGAAAGCACTGAAGATTCATATAGGATTGCATCCTATGTGAGCTAAATCTACATGCCTTAGAAATAAGAGGGTCTTAACGTCAGAACAATGTTCATATTCTCTCCAATAAAAACATCTTAATATAGTAAATGTAAACATTTGCTTAACAAAGTATATATAATCATTTACTTTGACCCAGAAGTCTACTTACAGGACACTGCCAAAGACACACTTAAAAATATAGAAAGTGCTTTATGCACACATCTGTTTACCAGAGAGTTATCTATAGTTGTGAAACATAAATGTCCAACCATAGACAGATAGTTAAATGAAATTTTTTAAAGATCTATAAATGAGATTTACAAATCCAGGCAATAACATAAAAAAATTGTTATATTTTAAATGCAGGCCTTAATATAGAGATGATTAAACATTTTTAGTATAGTGAAAAAAATCCTAAGCATAAAAACAAATAATGAAAAAATCACAAAAATGTCCATTTTTGCATTTGGATAGTAGGGCTACAGGCTTTGATCATTGTCCTCCTCCTTCAATTCCTCATCTGCTTTCTCATCTTTATTTATCTTTTAATTCTCAAGTTTGATTTAACAAGCCTGCACTATTTTTTAAACGGTTTTTTAAAGGTAGCATAAAGAGAAAAGCCTATCTGAGTTCATTCATACAGAGAATGGGTAGTCTAAGATGGTTAACTTAACCACACATCAGAATCATCTGAAGTTCATCATTCTGTAGGTCTGGGGCAGGACCAGAGATTTTGCATTTCTCACATGCTCTCAGGTAACACTGATGCTGCTGATCAAGAGACCACACTTTGGGAACTGCTCTAAGAGAAACGCTAATTTTCCATCCTCCTGATTCTACCCACCCATCCAATCATTTCACCAGAAGCCCTACACTGTGTAGTGTAGTGAAATTACCGCTACAAAATTAGGATGCAACATTTTGCCCCTGACTCTTCTCCAAAGTCAAAGCAAATATAACACTTTTCTTTTTCTTGGAAAAGGAAATTGAGAACATCATTTTTGTGTGTGTTTCAAGGTGCCTTTAAAAAGGTCTATGTTTCAAACACTTTCAGAGAACAAATAGGAAAGAGTTTAATCCCTTATTATTAATTACTTTATTCAACAATAGGAACTGATTTATAACTGTACATTTGTGTCTCTGCTTTATTCTTGGTTTTAAGATGGTTTCTAAAAATATAGGAAAAACATAAGATATAAAAGTTACAAATAAATAGGTGAGGAAATCAGGACAAACAGACTCCATGAACCAGATGGCATAACCCTTCTTTACTTTGGGTAGGTTTGCATTTGCCATTGTACTGAGCTTCCGCAAGCTTGTTTTTCTATATGTTTTCTATATTTAAACTCCTCTTATTTCCTCTTACTCCCTTCACAGCAGCTTTGAGGATTTTTTTTTGCAAACAGTTCTTCCTTCCTATCCCCACCTTCCCATCCAGCTATCTCAAATGACAGAAAAATGCTTATACTCCTGTTCCTCACATAATCAATCTTTGACTAAATGTCAGTAAATGCAAGGTTATGTTCAACTGGCAACACAAATGAAATTAATATTTAGGTGCAAAAATATTTAAATCTACTGCCTCCAATAGAGTTTTAAATATTTGTTTGACTATCTCAACAAAGATTTGAGAAACAAAAGCTTCAAGACTATGAAAACCCCTCCAAGATCAAATAAAACTGCTACAGGCATTATAATGAACTTCACTCAATATCTCAGATCTAACCAGCTGAAAATGTTTGTTTTTCCTTTGTAAGCAGCACTCTATTCAACTTTTGGAAATGAGGATCCTGTCTAACAATGGAAAAGCAGCATATTGTCCTATAAATCGAACAAAATGTCCTTGACTTACTCAACCTCCAGAGGAGCCTTGCCTTTTGGTACCAGCTACTTAGCATACATTAAAGAAGCAGATTCCAGTAATTTTGCTTTTGTGCTAAAATACCAGAGGCTTCTTTTTGTTTAAAATAATGAAAAATGTCCCTCTTATTTCCAATGTACTGGCTTCTGCTTACCTAAACTCTGGAAACACTAGTCTCTTGTTGCATAAGGATACCCTCAGAGCTCAAAAGAAAGAAACGATTTTAAAATTAGTGATTGACGTAATTGCACATATTAGGAAAGAGAATATTGTAATCCAGGAGCAAGTAGGTCAGCAGCAAATTTAAGTGAGACCCACTGTACTGTAAATACCTGCTTGCTTCTTGCTGATTTTGGTAACACATGATTATAACTCAGATAACACACTAAAATTATAATTGGCAGAATCAATAGAACAATAGTACCCTATATAAGGGAGAAGTTTTTATGTTCTATTTTTTTAAAATAGCAAACCACATGATTGGTGTTTGCTTACTTAATAAGACTGTTGGGGATAATGTTTTCAGAGTTGACACATTATCAATTCAAATCAGTAATTCGATGTACAGATGAAACTTGTCAGTGATATTGATATGGTTCAGAGTTGTTTGGAATCAAAGTAAGCTCAGAATGAAGTGTTGATAGAAATTATTTTAAAGAAGTACTTATTAGGTTCCTCCTGCATACAAAGACTTGAATAAGACCCTGGAGAGACAGATAAATTGTAAACATCTTTGAGAAATATTGTGTACAAGGATAAACTGACAGAACTGCAACATGGAAAGAATTCAATGTGTTTGTATTCCATTTTTTAAGGGAAACATTCTGACATAATTGGTTCAGAGTTTGCCCACTAGGGAGTACAGAGCACTCACCGGGGGTCAGATGCTTGGTATAAACATTACCTCATTTAATCCTCACAACAGTCTTGAAAGGCATTTTGTACCATTTTACAAAAGAGGAAAAAATGAAGCTCAAAGAGTTTAAGCAACTGTCTCAAAATAGCAATGTTAATAAGAATCAGAATTAGGATTTGAAGCCAGGACTGCCTGATATTTTTTCAAAATTCTGTTTCCTGCAACAAGCCAGGCTTCCAAGCAGCAGTCTCCCCCATATTTTGAGGACTTCATCATTCAGAGCCTCTGTGATTTCTCATGCCTAAGATAAAGATTACTCTGTTCTTAAGAAACACCTCAGATCCTATTTTCCTGAAGCATGAAATATACTAAGGTAGTCTTCAGAACAAGATGCACTTTCTATAGGCACATGGACACACTTACGAAGACATCAATTGGAAATTAAAACATACTCATACCTTCCTTCTAAACAAAATGAAGTTTGAAACTATTTTGAAGAAACACATAGGACCAACTTAATCTTGATGTCTCAGGAAAACTATTTTATGAGACCACATCATATATTAAAAAAAAAAAATTCTTCTGGAGTAGTTTTACTCCTATAATCAAGCCAAATTGTGGATTGATGGCACCATCATTGTGTACATTTGTGTAGTTATTCAAAAAATACTTATTGTGTATTCACTGTGTGTGAATACTCACCCACTGACACCTTACCCAGCCAAATGCATTCTGAATCATACCAGTTTCCGCTAGCCGTTGTGCATACTTGTGTTTCCATGGGCAGTGTCCCACCTGCATTAGCATCCCTATTTTAGAAATACTAATTTTTTTCGAAGTAGGGGAACCAAGTCTTGCTTTGTCTCCCAGGCTGGAGTGCAGTGGCATGATCTTGGCTCACTGCACCCTCTGCCTCCCAGGTTCAAGTGATTCTCATGCCTCAGCCTCCTGAGTATCTGGGATTACAGGCATGCACCACAATGCCCAGCTAATTTTTGTATTTTGTAGAGACAGGGTTTTACCATATTGGGCAGGCTGGTCTTGAACTCCTGACCTCAGGTGATCCACCTACCTCAGCCTCTCAAAGTGCTGGAATTACGGCATAAGCCATCACGCCCAGCCAGAAATACTTATTTTAAAGATTCAATTCAAGAGGTGCCTCTTCTGCAAAGCTTTTTCTTTTATCCTCTACCAAGTGTAATCTTTCTGTTATAATTCTCATAGAATGTTATCGCTCTACATGGTAATACATTCTATTTATTTATATACAGTATATTTACTGATTCAGCAAACATTTATTGAGTGCTTTCTAAGTGTTACACTAAGTCAGTGCTAAATTCTGAGTCCACAGATATTAGAATTATGCAAAAGATACTCCAGCTTGAATTAATTACCTAGTGGGAGATGCTCAACTTTATGACTCATGTAAGACTGAAAATTATTTGATGTTTCAAGTTATGTCATGTACACATATGAAAGTATTGCATAAACCAGCACGTGGCTTTTCCCACAGCCACTTTGAAAGTAGTTGCTTAACTGAATTGGCTTAAAATAGCATCAATACTTGCCGTGAAAAACAACAAATAGTTATATATAAGGAGAATGAAGCATTTGTACAATTATCTTCTTATTTTCTGGTACCTGAAAATAGATATTTATTTTTTCTAGAGTATAAAACTAAGACTAGACTGACTAAATGGTTAGACTGACTAAATGGATGAATTCGCATGTTGATAAACATACAGGAGGGCTCACTAGATCCTTAAATGAATTCGATTTGACATTAAATGAATTTTGAATATATTATTGGCTAAATTAAATCTCAAGAAACATTAAATAAATTACATCACAAAAATGCCTTAGGCAGTATTCTCACAGGGGAATATCCACATATAACAATTGAAAACACACAAAAAGTGTGTCCATTTCTTTCTCCCAGTGTTGTAAATGCATTCCCCTGTATTTTCATTCAAATAAAAAATGATGAGAGAGTGATGCTTATTTCAAGGTTGATTTAAATTTTGTATGGGTAGATAAGTTGATTCTATATTTTAGCCAGCCTCGGTCCCATTGTTTTAAAGTCCTAATGTGGATCATTGAATTTTTTCAATACTTTTTCTATCCTTCTAAGCCCTTACTCCTTATAGTTGATTTCTAGATCTAAATGACTTGCTATCTTCAGACACTTTTTCCACCAGTACCACAAAAGAGAGAGTATGTATATATTACTCTTTGAAAGAGTTTTGTTTCATTGACACCACTAAGTCAGTGTAGAAGATCTGGAGAAATGGGTCTTTAAAGGGTATTTTCCAGTGAAGGCTAACTGTCTTGCATCATTTATCATTATGTCAATAATTTGTAGAACACTCAAATCTCACCTTTCATATACTACTTACTCACATTTCTCTAACAGAGTAAATTCAAATTGTTAATTTAATCTAATTTTAGTCTCCCATGGAAATTTGGCAAAATAATAAGCCAAATGGTGAAGATGGGGAAAAGTTCTATACACGTTCTAAAACGTAAACTTTGATAACCTCACAGCCTGATAAATTCAGTGTTTTGGGGATCTTTCTGCAATCTTCAAAGCTGAGGCAGAGTCCGACATGAAAAAGCAAATGAAAACAGAGAGGTTATGGAAAAAAAAAGAAAAGATGAGCAGAGGGGTAAGTTGGAAGAAGGTGGCTGGTGCTCTGTACCTAAAAGAAGTCAGTAAGAAAGCACACTTCTGAAAGTGGACTGTCAGTTTTTGCTCAGGTTCTAATGAGGAATGAATGAAAAATAAATTCTGTTTAGCTTTCTAAACATCACTTGAAGGTAAACGAAAAGGGGTGGAAAGGAAGTAAGGCATTTACTCTTGGTCAAACTAAAGATCTCTTTAGTAACCTGTAACCTCTCTTCCAGGGTGCATTTGAAAGCTTCTAATTACCCAACTCCTGCTGAGCAGTCCTGAACCAGGTTAGGTTCAGCAGGTGCATCAATCAACAGTTCGGACCAATACATCTCATTAAAGATCTTCATTACATTCACTTCTGGCTATAGATGAAGCTATTCCCAGCTTCATATTTTTATTCCCAGCTTCATATTTTGAAAATCTTCAAATTGAAAGTTGAAAGACTAATACAATAAATACCCGAATATCCTTCACTCACATTCACCAATTGTTAGCATTTTATCGCATTTTCTTTTTCTGTGTGTATGAGTATTGAATGTATGTCATACTTTTTTTCTGAACAATTTGAAAACCAGTTACAGAAATCATGACACTCCATTCTTAACTATTTAATCATGCATCTCATAAGGATAAGAACACCATTATGCAAAAGAAAATTAGCAGTATTATTTATCCAAAATATCCCCAATTATTCCAAAAATGTATTTTATAACTTGTTAATATAGAGAATTTACTGAATGTCAAATCATTGCATTTGATTGTTATGCCCTTTTAGCCTCTGTTAATTAAGATTTCATGTACTTTCATGTTTGTTTGCTTTT
>NW_016107403.1:5133750-5152450 GCF_001604975.1 Cebus imitator
GGCTGGAGTACAGTGGTGCAATCTCGGCTCACTGTAACCTCCACCTCCTGGATACAAGTGATTCTCCTGCCTCAGCCTCCTGAGTAGCTGGGACTACAGGCATGCACCACCACACCTGGCTGATTTTTCTATTTTTAGTAGAGACCAAGTGTCGCCATGTTGGCCAGGCCTGATCTCAAATTCCTGACCACAGGTTATCTACCCACCTCAGCCTCCTAAAGTGCTGGGATAACAGGTGTGAGCCACCATGCCCAGCCAAGATACTGATTTGTTTTCAAGAGATATCCAAGCAAATGATTAAAAAGAACAGATCACATTTGGATTTTCTGGTTGCTTTCTAATTAATGGATTCAGGTTAAACATATTTGGGAAGAATAACCTAGGTAGTATAGGTACTTTTTATTATATCCCATTAGAAGACACAAAATGTCAGGTTGTCACACTAATAGTGACGTTAAGTTTGATTGCTCGGTTAAGGGACTGACTGCTATATCTATTTATAGGTACATTTTCCATCCAAAATTAATTTAGTAAATAATTTGTGGAGTGAATCAATTGAGTTTGACTAAATGTTCTGTATACCAACCACATTCCACCTAAAAATTTAGTACCCACTGAAAACCTTGCCAAACTCAGTTACTATATTTGAGGTTGTCAATGGTGATCTAACATCTGCATGAGTTTGGCTAATGGGAATTGTTAGCCCTCAAATACTATAAAAAGGCTACTTAAAAAATAAAGACTAGTCTCCCCCCACAACCCAAATTAACTAGAAAACTCTAGGTATTTACTACCTAGAATGGTAAGAAAAGTTATAAAGAAAATTGAATAGCATAATTATCACAGAAAAGGGAAAAGACGGGTGAAACAAGGTGAAATATTTTTAAATTCCAAATAACAGATAAGTAATTCAAATTGATGTAGAAAAAAATATAGTAAAGAAGAAAGCGACTTTAAAAGTCAAAGCAGCCATGAAAAGACACCAAGAAGCCTTAAATGCATATTATCAAGTGAGAGTGGTCAATTCAAAAGGCTATTTACTGTATGAGTCCAACCATATGGTATTCTGGAAGAGTCAAAACTATGCCCAAAAATAGACAATGCCAAACAAGAACCAAGGAATATGCTTGGGAAGAAACATGCTCATACACAAGCTCTCAGTGACTTTGCAATTAAACTCAATTTAAGCTAAACACACAAAAAAAGCAAATCATTTTGATGGCAGAATTGACTCAAGATCTTTCAGGAAACATTAGTGCCAGTCAACTAAACACAATAAAGAGGAAAAGTAAATAAAATCAGATACATGCAAGTTTAAAAATCAAAAGAAATACAAGTTTGATTATAAAAGGAGCCCAACCACTCACCCAAATTATCTTCTATTGTTGAAAAAAAAAAGGGAGGGGGATGAGATGGGATGTTTTAAAAGAGCATCAGAATTCCCCAGTGAAAGTTCCAGTAAGTTAGAGACTTTCAGATACCATGTACATTAATTTTTTTTTAATTTAAAGGTTACCCTTCTAATGATAAAAGGAAATCAACAAGCTATATTCATTTGTAACAGAAATTTTAATGAGCCTAAGTTCCTAGGCAGAGCATAGGAAAGTCCAATTCTCTTTACACACATTCATCTAGCAACTGGACAAGTCAAAACCCCACTAACAATTTCTGATTATTTAATTGAAACATGATCTATGAGAGGTTGCTCTACAGGCAACCCTAAATGTGCCACTCTTTTGTGGCTGCTTGTACACATCTACATTGATAGGCAGAATTCTATTCTCTGCCTCACAACACATATATTCCACACCTTGATCCCAAGAGCCCTTGAATATGATATATCAAGCTCATGAACATGCTATGTTAGATGGCCAACTGGCCTATGCAGATGTAATTAAGGCTCTGAATCAGTTACTAATCAGTTAATCTTAAAATTGATTATTCTTAACTATTGGAATGGATCCCATGTAATCACATGTGTTCTTAGAGGCAGAAGAGAAATTCAAAAGACTTGACATGCTATTTTTCCTTAAAGATGGAGGAGGGGACCATGTGAGAATGAAGAAATATAGATGACCTCTAGGAGTTGAGAGTAGCCCTTTCTGACAACCAGCAAGGAAGCAGGGACCTCAAAAATGTAGCTCTAAAAGAGCTGAATTCTGTCAAGAACCTGAATAAGCCTGGAGGTCATTGTTTTCTAGAGCCTCCAAACAGGAAACCAGCTTGTCTGATACCTTGGTTTTGGTTAATTCTCAGCTGAACCTGCCAAACTTCCGATGTCCAGAATGGTGAGATAATAAATCTGTCCCAATTCAATCCATTGCATGTGTGCTCATTAGTTATGCAGTACTAGAAAATGAACACACCACAGACCACCACTCCAAAAGCATTCCTCTAAAACCCCAAAGGACAATAGTTCCCTCATTACTCTCCTTACAAAGCACCCACGCACATACACCTTCACATTTATCTGCTAAGCAGTGATATAATATACATTTGCTAACCAACATCCAGTTTATGCTGTTTACCAGAACTTGCTTGACTTCTCTTTGCTGAACTGTGAAAGCCTCTACTCTAGGCTAACTTCTGAGTCTTAAGCAAATGCTCTGCTTTCCTGTTATTGACTAGAACTGCCCCTGCTACCCAACCATGAATGTCTTCTTTGTTGGAGTAGCTACCACACTGTTCTGTGTACCAGTGCATGACTTATGCTGCTGGGTTGCAGCCTTTGCTACACACTCTATTGCTGCTGGTGCAACCACACTGCCATTGTGCCGGATACCACCATCCACAAGCCAGAAAAGGCCTCTGCTTAGCTCTCTTCCCTTGCTTTCAAATACAGAGGGATTTCAAATCTCTACCTTTCCATTTCCAGGCATGGGGTTTACAATAATCAGCTCAAGCTGCCATAACAAAATAGCATTGACTGGATGACTTAAATAACAGAGATTTATTTTCTCATAGTTCTAGAACTGGAAGCCTAAGATCAGGGTGTCAGCATCATTGGGTTCTGGTGAGGGCTCTCTTCCTGACTTGCAGACAGCTGCTTTCTTGCTGTGTTCTCACATGGCAGAAAGAGAAAGCAAGTTGCCCAGTATCTTTTCTTACCAAGGCATTAATGCCATCATGAGGATCCCACCTCATGACCTCATCTAAACTTTCTCTCTCAAAGGTCCCTTCTCCAAATACAATCACATTGGGGATCAGGGCTTTAACATGTAAATTTTGGTGGCCACAATGCAGTCTATAGCAAGGTCTTCCTAGAAAAACAGGATAGGGATTTTTGTTTTCCTCCAAGAAATTATCAATTTATTAATAATAGGTACTTTATTTCACAGTCTTGACTCTAAACTTGAACAGTGATTCCCTATGTCCTCTTTGAGTGTCAGGATAATATTATTTCCTTTTAACTCTCATCCTTCCTTCTTTATATCACTATTCTAACTTTCCATTGGGAGCAATGTCTCTCTTCCCTTTATACAAGATTAGGACATATGTAGAAGGTTTATAGCTCTCAGTTCATGTTCTCCTCTTTTCTCTGTGTAATCCAGTGGTGTGAATCCCTCAGAATATTTTTATTGACTGAAAAATGGCAAAATAGGTCTACAATTGGGGACAAGAGAGGCTATATACTATATGTTGGCAAACTTTTTCTGTAAAAGTCCAAATAATAAATATTTCAGGCTCTGGAGGACTCTGTCACAGCTAAGCAACTGTGCCCTCACCATTTAGAAATGGTCATAGAAAATATGTAAACGAATGGGCATAAATATGTTCCATTACAGCTGTGAAGGCTGGAATTACAACAGCACATATTTTTACATGTCACAAAATTCTACCTCTTTTGATTTTTTCAACTGTTTAAAAATGTAGAAAACACTTGTGCCCTCTAGAAAACCTGGCAGCCAGCCAGATTTGCCTCTCAGGACACAGTTTGTCCATCCCTGCCATAAAGGAAGAGAGAAGAGCTTCAGAAGAATCAAGAGGCTCCCTCTACTTTTTCTCTATTACTCTCTGTTTACTAACTCAGAGCCTTTGCTAAAGTCTTTTCTAAATGTTCCCTGTGGGCTTCAGCTGTTCTGTTGGAATTACATCTCAGGACAGAACACTAAAGAGAAAGCAGGGCCCCCAGGGCCTAGCAGGTAATAAGAATGCCCTAAAGGGCAAAGTTCTTATCCTGAGCTCTGCTCTTCCAGCCACATAGAGTTTTTTTGTTGGTTTTTTTTTGCTGTTGTTTTTTTTTGTTTTTTTGCTTTTTAGCCATGTTGGAGAATTACAGTTTGTGTTTATCAAAGGAGATAAGATTTCAGGTTTTCCTTATAGTCACTGGGCTTTTTCGTTTTAAGTTTCTTCCTGGTCATCATGAGAATCTCTTTTCCCTTCAGTCTTCTTTCCAAACAAGATGACACCACTTCCTTCCTTGTCCCATGGATGATCTAGCATTCCCAAAGAGAAGAAATTTGTAGTAGGAGCTTTAGATTCACTCTAGTATTGGCTCCAGATTGCATCTTGGATGTTACCTCTGTTGATTCTTTATTTTTGCTCCAACAATTCTGCATCAACATGTAAGCCTGTGTATATGGGGTATGAGGATTCAAGTGCCAGTTATTTTTACGGTAATCTTTCTGGTCCCCAATCCTCACAGCTTTCCTATATTTATAACAGAAAATGCACAGTAGATTTGAAGTCAAACAATCTGGTGTTTAGCTTCAGTTCCTCCTTGTAAAGGTATGGAAAGTTGAGCAAATCAGTTGGCCTTTTGGCCCTCAGGACTGAAGGAGCATAATAATGCTTTCTCTACTCCTATTTTGCGGTAGATGAGAGGAGCAAATAAAACAACATATACCAATGCCTTTTGGAAAATATAAGCTGCTATAAAAATTGGGGTCCTGTGATTACTATTACTCATTTGTTTTAATATCTGATCTGATACTTTGGCTTTAAAAACTTGTCCCAGAAATTTTCTTAGTTTGTCTCTATTGCTAAAAATGCTTACGCCCTTTAGCTCTCAGTTAAAAACATCAACTAAGCATTTAACGAATATAGTATGTCCAACCTTGTATGTGTCTTATAAAGTTAGAAACTCAAAGTTGGGTAGGCCCCAGTAGCCTAGGGAATAGGCTGGCACTGGAAGATTTGGAGTGAAAAGGCCTTTGATGTCGGCCCTTATTCCAATTCAGCAAACTAAATTCCTTATTTCATTTCCTACTCCCAATGAATTACAATGTGGCAAGGTACTCTGAAAAGGCATTTAATCATAGCACAAGTCATAAGACAGGTTATTAATAAGTGATTATTTCTCATAACAAAGAAGCTTGTTATAATCAGAGCTATTGTTTATACTTACAAGAAATGATCTTCTGCTTAAAATGAAGTTTGTTCCCATTTTTAATAGAGTTTGAGTAAGTGTGAGTAATTAGACATAAAACTGGATGAAATGACACACAGCCCTCAGAAAGGTTCACAGACTTTTTGCCACATGATGATAATGAGCCAAATATCAACCCACAGAATTTTTAACTTTCTCTGTCTCAGATGCTGCTATCAACACACACATATGCCCTCTATAAAACATCATATTCATAGAGACCTGAAATGAACAGAACCAGGGAAGTAGAAGAGATCTCAAGACTGTAAGTAGCATAATCAACAAAAAATGCAGGTAAGTGTTTTGCCCATGTTTATAATGAAAGTCGGTGAGAGAACAGGTCTAGTGTCCAGGTCTCCAAACTGCAGGTCCCGCACATTTCTGCTCCACAAACTTGTCTGTAGAGCGAGGGTGGACAATGGTTATATGTTAGAGAATTAAACTAAACAATGCAAGTGGTGAACAAACTGTGGTTGGGTGTAGCAGAGAATAAAAAGACAAATAAGAAGAACATAAAAGCAGGAGAACAGGAATTTCTTCCTGATTCTTATTTTATTGACCAGAAATCATGTCCCTAACATTCATCTCTTTAAGGCTATGGTGTTTCTGGGATTCTGGTTGATGTTAGAGACTTAGGAAAGAATGTTCTCTAACCACTTCCATGCAAATAATGTAATAGACTACCAGTCTCTGGACACTTGTGCCACCTGCAAGAGCATCATTATCCTATTGTGCTTATGTGTTTGGACAAGGGTGACACCATGCTCAAACCCTAGAAGCATGAGCACAAGACTGAAGTGAACCCTTGATGATGATTTTTCTCAGCGAATACTGTTGTTCTTGAGACTAGAACATATTGAACTCCTAGCAAAGGTTAGTGAGTATTGAGTCTCCTCTTCCTTTACTTAAGGATTACTAAGGATTTTCACTGCAGGGAGAAAAGAGTGTTCTTGTAGAAATAAGAAAACACAAAAAAATCTATAAAGAAAATTAAAAATTAAATCCAAAGTTCATATGATCACAGCGAAAAGACAGGTTTTGCAAGAATATATACAAACAAAAGATCCATATTAAATACATTAGAATGTGTTCTTGCAGTTGAAAAGGAAAATAGAATTGTGGATAAAGGGAATAAATAGAGAAAAATAAACAAAATGTAATTTTAAAAGTGTTTGTTGGGAGCATGGAGTGGTAGTGATAGCAGTACTATTTTCCTATAAGAAATATCAATTCATTATGAACCATATCACTTAACCTGACTGCATAAGGAACTCAGGTGTCAAAGTTGTTAGGTCCATGGCACAAATTTGTAGTAAAATCTTATATTCTGTGGTTTTTATAAGAGTGTCCTGTGAGAGCACTATTCAAATGCAAAATGCTGTGAATTACTGCATTCAACCAGGAGACAGAGACAGCTGGGAGGGAAAGGGAAAAAATGCCAACTGAAACACATTGTTGGCCAGTTGGGTTTACTCTAACACCTAAGGTTCCACAGGGGATTCTAAAATGACCATTTGGGTTTCTTTTTATAATGAGCTACTGAGAATATTCGCATCCTGACAATTTTTATATATGGGGTGAACACAGTATGTGGCAGAGATGAGAAGGAAAAAAACCCGGGGAACTGAGGGGGAGCCTCAAATGAAGGCTAGGGTTTAATCTTGAAAAGTGGGTGGAAAGAACAAAGATTGATGCACGAGGAACCAGGGAACCTACCGAGACACAAGGCTTTCTGCCAACAAGGAGTTTGTTTTTTGCAGGATGAACTTATACATTCAGGAAATTCAGCAGCAGGTTTAATTTTTAGTTGGCTATTTTTAAATACGAAACATAAGAAATAGCCATGCCCCTCAAAATATATGGCCCTTGGAATCCAAAGTAGGTTGTTGTCATAAAATTTAAAGCTTAATGCAACTTTCCACAAAAGCTCTTATTTTCTGGCCCTCCACCTTCCCCCACACTCCATGAATAGCCCATTTTCAGCAGTTTTCATTTCTGTTCCTATGTAAAGTATTAGCTCACTCTCTTTTCCCCTTGGCCTCTGGCCTTGAGCAGGACTCTGAGTACTGCATGGGTGAGAGCAGCACAGGGCAACTCTTCAGCCGCTCCACTTCCTCCTCAGGCGTCAACCAAGTTCACCCAGCACCTCCTTATTTAAGAAGCCTTGTCCAGAAACCAGAGTATACTGGGAAGAGTGGTGAGCCACATGGATTGGCTACATTCTAAACCATTTAACAACCACCTTCTCAGACAACACTAGAGAAAAGTAGGCTGGCTCCAAGAGGCTTCTTGACAATGTGGAATAAAAGTTCAGAATAGTCCCTCTGTACCGTGTCTGTTCATTAGAATCACCCAGAGGAGCTTTAAAAATATACCCATGCTCAGGTCCACCCCAAACTAATTAAATCAGAATCTCTGAGGGTGGGGGTGGGCCTGAGTATTATTAAAGCCCCTTGGGTAATTGTAATAGACAGTCAGGGGTGAGAAACTATTGTTCTAGAAGATCTAAGGAACAGATAATTAGTATAATCTAGCTTCTTATTAAGGGCGGTTTTCTAACAAAACATTTAATTAGTAGCTAATCAAGGCAGCTGAAATGGAGAATTAACCCCAGGCTTTGTCTCACTGCAGTTTTTGAGATCAGAGGCAGATGCTAATTTATAAAGTGACAAATTGCAGAAGGCTGAGAAGAATGGAAGGGAGTAAGGTGTGCTGGAAGGTGGGTGGACTTCAGCGAAAGGGAAATTTCACAGCTCCTAAGAGTGGGAGCTGTTTCAGTCATCTTCGAATTCTCGCCTAACATGGCTATCGTCTGCACATAGTGGGTTTATAACTCCCACAATGTGACTGAACACTCAGGAACACTCAGGATTCTTTTGGTCTGTCCAATAGATCCAGATTTTCACATGTTTTCTTGATGAAAATCAGTATCCTTTCAGTGGCCACATCCAGACAAGATGGGATCAAGATATGAGGGCATGTGGGACTGACTGATAATTTGGTGCCTCTTACAGTTGATAATCGCTTTCAATGTTGGCTGGCCATTGTTTAGAAGAAGCCAAAGGCTCCATTGGGGAAGGACAGAGAAAGTGCTGGTAGTAATCTGGCTCTCATTTAGTACATAAACCCATCAGCCCTGGCACCAAACTTGAATACAGAGCTTTGCAAAACAAAAGCCCTGTAGTTAACTCATCTACCCTACTCAAAGTAATTTAGTGACAATCTGTTGTCACTTAAACTTGTTGCTGGATGTGTCATTTCAATCACCCCCAAGGGCTTCCTTTTTCAGTATTTCTACTAACTCCATCAGTATTTTCCCTCCAAAGGACCCTGGAAGATAAAACCTGGTACTTGTTTGTAGTTCCTTGGTTCCCCAGGGAGGTACCTATTCCTGGAGAAGGTACATATCCAGCTTATTTTCCTGATTAATTTTCAACACTGCCACATTGCAAGGCAGAAACTCAGACATTTCCTGGGTCCTATAGGAAATCTCATTTTCATTGCCAGATCCTCTTTCTCATCTTCAAGTTTTCCCATTTGAAGCATTACTCAATTCCCCCCACTGCTCTTCTTTGGAAATTCTGTGCTTCCATCATACTGTAATATTTGACTACCACGAATTCAACCCACTTTTTGCCACCTGTGAACATTTTATCATGCTGCTTCTTACCTTTCGTCTCTGCTACAATAATCTAAAAGGTTTGTCTCAAATGCCATCAGGTAATAAAACTCTTCTAGAACCAATTATGATTTTCTCTTTCCCGAGCCTCTCTGACATTTGGCAATTCTTTTGCAGCACTCATACTGTTTTACTCCATGTACGTGTAGGTCTGTAATAGTTGGAATCTTTCAGTTACAAGTAACATAAAACTCACTCATACTGCTAATACAACACAATATTTAACTGAGAAGTTGAGAAATAGAACAGACTTCCAAGCATGGTTAAAGCAGAAGCTGAGGTCCAAATACCTGTGACTCTTCAATTCTTTTCACCCATTTCTGTGTGTTGGCTTTGTCGTCAGAGATGACGTCCTTCCTGGTAATATGTTGGCTGTGGGCAGCAGCCATAACTTTCTCCTTCACCTATGTCAGATACAGGATATATTATCCCATAATAACTGAAAAAAGAAATTTTAAGTCTATTCCTGACTGAACCTGTTTGCCAAGAATCTCTTTAATCACAGAAATGTCATGCATTGATTGGCTCCAGCCTAAACCGGTCACTGTAGCACTGGAGTTTGTTTTAGATCAGGGGTTGACACTGCCACAAACTGCACAGAGCAAAAGGAGCAAATCTGGCCCACAATCTGCTTTTGTAAATAAAGTTTTATTGTAACACACCCATACCCATTTGTTTATGTTCTCACTGTAGCTACTACCAGGGTAGAGGTAAATTGTGACAGCAACTATATAGCTCCATAAAGCCTAAAATTGTCACACTCTGGCTTTTCAGAGAAAAAGTTTGCTAATCTCTGGTTTAGACAAATTAGGGCACATCCTTGAAACTGGGACTAGGGTCATTTAACTGCTACATAAGAAAGGAGAGGAGGGTCCCCAGAGGAAAATCTGGGTCTTACTAGGAAAGGGGGAGATGATCTTTGAGAGCGCTGACCAAACTGTACTTATTTTTTAATGCTGTCTTTATAAATTGTGTTGAAACAATATACTTAATTTACCATTAATATAATCACAGGTAAAATGTATTCTTCGATACATACAATGGGTGTATTTTTTTTTTTCACTTTAAGTTCCAGGATACATGTGTAGAATGTGCAGGTTTGTTACATAGGTATAAATGTGCCATGGTGGTTTGCTGTACCATCGACCCATCATCTAGGTTTTAAGTCCCACGTGCATTAGGTATTTGTCCTAACGTTCTCCTTCCCCTTGCCCTCCACCCGCCTACAGGCCCTGGTGTGTGTTTTTCCCCTCCCTGTGTCCGTGTGTTCTCATTTTTCAACTCCCATTTATGAGTGAGAACATATGGTGTTTGCTTTTCTGTTCCTGTGTTAGTTTGCTGAAGATAATGGCTTCCAGCTTTATCCATGTCCCTTCAATGGACATGATCTCATCCTTTTTTATAGCTGCATAGTATTCTATGGTGTATATGTTCCACATTTTCTTTATCCAATCTATCATTGAGGGACATGTGGTTTGGTTCCAAGTCTTTGCTATTGTAAATAGTGCTGCAATAAACATATGTGTGCTTGTGTCTTTATAGTAGAATGATTTATAATCCTGTGGGTATATACCAAGTAATGGGATTGCTGGGTCAAATGGTATTTCTGGTTCTAGATCCTTGAGGAATTGCCACATTGTCTTCCACAATGGTTGAACTAATTTACACTCCCACCAACAGCATAAGTGCATTACTATTTCTCCACAGCTTCGCCAGCATCTGTCATTTCTTGACTTTTTAATAATTGCCATTCTGACTGGCACAAACTGTACTTATTTTCATACTTTGCACAATGATTTGAATCAAATTCAACTCAATAATTTTATGGAGAATTGAGTTGAATTGTTGTGTTCTTTCCCTTTAACTTCCTTTTCCCTTTCCTTTGGAAATGCAGATATTGAATTTTCTAGAAATTCTCTTGGGTGTAAAGCAAAGTTTCTCCAGCTTGCTTTTTCCATTGTTTTGTTGAAGGAAGTTAATGGATGTGACTTTGGACTTATAATCACCTCTGTTTATGTGCTCCCATCAACCATAAACCCTAAAAATACTGCAGGAACTTCAAGAAGGGAGAAGGACATGAATTTCTTAGAGAAAAATAAGACTGAAAATTCTGTAATTACACTAAGTAAAATCTCCTTGTTTTATCTCACAAACTTTACAAATATAGGTTAAGTTTTAAAGTGCACTCTTCCTTTTTTATAATCCTGTAGTAAATTCATATTTTCATGGAATAACCAAGACAGATCTGCAGATTTTAGTTTAGATTTCCGGTTTTCTGAATGATATAATTCTCATTATTTGAAGTGAAAATAAAGCTAAAAGTACATGTAATCATTTAATATTCACAGTTCTGCCAAGAGGAAATCTATACAGCTAACTGAAATCTTTTGCATATAAATGAAGCCTATATTCCTAAATTATTTTACTGAATAAAAATGCCAATTGTTTAATAAAATCAGTTCATCAACTGTCATTTCTGTTAGGTTATTAGCAGGTGTATATTAGCCTACTGCTTTAGCCCTATTCTACAATGCTAATTTTAAAAATAAGAAGGGGATAGGATAAGGACCTAATATGGACGGCAGCCAAAATTACATATTAGTTGCCATAAAAATCACAGCATTATAAAAAATACTTATGATACGCTAAGAACCAAAATAGTCAATCTTGTATGTGACTATCAAACTGAAAAAATAAAAGGGAAAAATAACCTAATTTTTTCAAAACAAACTGCATAATTTCATGCTGAAAGCAGAAATTGAACAGATGAGAATGTGATCCCATGACTTAACGCCGAGTTTAGAAAACTGCAATTTTGAAGGATTAAAATACTAGAATATTCAAAACTGCAATTCTGTTTGACATTTGAATGGTCATTTACTATTCAGTTCCCTCCTTGATCACTCGAAAGAAACAAGTATTCTCCGGCTGCAGATTGGAGAAGACTGCTCCTGCGCCCCCACTGCACACCACAAAGGGAGATGTCTTGTCTCCTAACACCTAATGTCTTCGCTCCCTGTTTGGATTATGCATTGTCCACAATGGATTTCAAAACAAGCTTGAAATGTTATGATATTAGAAACTCATTACCTGATATTTCGCACTGATTCTCTTCTGTCCAAAATAGAATTCTATGTTCTTAATGTCTCAGCATAAACAAACCACCTTTGATACCTGTGTCTACTTAGGCACTGTGGAATTGGTTATAACTCAGATTCAGCTGTTTTGATTCACCATGGCTCTCTAGGGCAGCCTCTACAGTCAAATATTCTGTTTCTTCCTTGCAAACAGTAACCCACTCTTGCCTTAAAGCTATGTGTAATTTGTCTGATTTTGCAAAAATATACAGCCTGTAGCACTATAGATTGCAATGAAACATAGAATTACTTTGGTTTAAACATTCAATTTCCTCAAAAACCAACTTCGGTCTTTCAAAATCTTTCATCACCCAATAGTTTTTACGGTTCCCATCTATATATTGTCAATAGCTTCTGGCTCTTCCACTCTACTTCCCACTTTGTTACTGAGAGTAAGAGTTCCAGACAACAGAACTAAGACTGTTTCACCTATTTTATAAAACATCAAATGTTAGGGTGAAACTTATATCACTTTTTTTCTTCCTCAGTAGCTTTCTGCTTCCTTCTATCCTACCTGATCTGGTCTTCAAGTAGTCATTCATGAACTGTGTTGAGAGTTCTATTTTATTTTATTTTATTTTATTTTATTTTATATTTTATTTTATATTTTTTATTTTATTTTATTTTATTTTATTTTATTTTTGAGACAGAGTCTCACTCTGTTGCTCCAGCTGGAGTGCAGTGGTGTGATCTCCGCTCACTGCAACCTCCGCCTCTCAGGTTCAAGTGATTCTCCAGCCTCAGCCTCTCAAGTAGCTAAGATTACAGGCATGCATCACTACACTTGGCTAATTTTTGTATTTTTAGTAGAGACGGGGTTTCGTCATGTTGGCCAGGCTGGTCTCAAACTCCTAACCTCAGGTGAACCGCCTGCCTCAGCCTTCCTAAAGTACTAGAATTAAAGGCATGAGACACCACACCTGGCCAAAAGTTCCTTTTATGTTCAAGTAAGACTTCTCATCAAGACTTGCTATTCCCTTCACTTTCCTCTGCTTACCTAGTGCTATACATTTATTTTATCCTCAGAATGAATAATCAGGCTAGATGTGTGTTCATATGGCCCCACAATTTATTTATTTATGTCTTTATTTTTGAGACAGAGTCTCACTCTGTCACCCAGGCTGGAGTGCAGTGGGGTGATCTCAGCTCATTACAACCTCCGCCTACTGGATTTAAGCGATTCTCCTGCCTCAGCCTCCTGAGAAGCTGGGACTACAGGCAGGTGCCACCACACCTGGATAGTTTTTGTATTTTTAGTAGAGACAGGGTTTCACCACGTTGTCCAGACTGGTCTCAAACTCCTGACCTCAAGTGATCTGAGCAACTCAGACTCCCAAAGCGCTGGGATTACAGGCATGAGCCACTGTACCAGGTCAGCTCTACAATTTAGATGTGGCTGTGTTGTAGTGTTGTGTTCTATCATAGACATGAAAAAATTGGATATATATATATATATATATATATATATACACACACACACACACATACAAACGCATATATGTGTGTACATATATCCACATATATGTATATGTGCATATATATATACATATAAAATATATAATATTCTTCTTAGATGCTATGGTCCACTGCTGTTTAAGATTTCACCTATGTAAAGCAGTAAAAGGAGAGAATAATGACATGTGACCTTCATATTTGAAGTTACATGGAGTTATAGATGAGGGTATCAGCTCAGTTTGTGTATATGTGCATGTTTGCATGTGTATGTGTGTGTGCATGTGCCTGCCTGTCTTTGTGTAAGTGTGGGCACATCCAAGTAAATCCAATTGACAAAGCAGAGACAGGACAAAGATAATATATCAATAAAGATGTGTCAATAAATTATGGAAAGGAGAGAACCTATACAATTTAGTCCTACAGATATGTCAAATTAGTGTTGAATTAAAAAGCCTATGAGGTAAGACAACACAGAATTTGCTAACTCTACTGAGTGAGAGTTTTGTAGGGGGCAAAGCAAAGTCTGGCTCCTTGAGATTTTGAAGTCTGGCTTCAGGCCAATTTTATAGTATGGGAGCTTGATTGGAATGGAGTAAAGATCTTGGTATAATAGCTTGGGATTGGTAGAAACAGCAAAGTGGGGATTTTGAGGTGAGAGTTTCGAAGAGTGTTGGAAAGTATAACAGACCACTGGCCCTTTCTGTGGAAGAGGGAATGGGCCAAGAAATCCCTGGAATGAATAATAAAGTTAATCACAATTTTCATCTTCCTTGGCAAGAGTCTCCTGGAATAGTAAAGTCCTGTTGACACAGACACAGTGATAGCAGATCCTACAATTACCATCTCTGTAAACTAGCAAATCATTTACCCTCTGTATGTCTCATTTTCCCCGTCTGTAAAATGAGAACACTATTTACCTTGCAGCTTGCCTGTAAAGACTAAATGAGGTATTTGTTAAGTTTTATGCATAGTATCTGACATAAAACAGGTCTTCAACAAATACTTATTTTCCTTCCCTCTTTCCTAACTTCTGGATTTTTGCTCCAAGAACTCAGCCAGCTTTTAAATCTAACTCACGAGTTGCCTCTTTCTACTTTCGTGCCTCCAAGGACAGTTGTCAATAATGACACAACCCTCCCAAATGTGTTTTGCTGGGTGTTGTGGGAAATAAGTACATGAGACCTTTTCATTTTAAACTTTTAGTTTAAATCACTGTGGGGGAAATAAATAGAGGTGAAGAAACTGTACAAGTTCCAAATAACTCAGGAAATGCATGTCCTAGTTATTCCCAGGTTTATTGACACATCCAAGCTAGGCCTTTCTTCATTTTGCTTGGCCAGCTTACTTCTTAGAAGTGTCCTATATTATTTTTATGTTTGTATTATATTTTTATTTATTTTTTAAATTTATATTTTTAAAGTAACTGATAACAGCTTAATATGTCACCTGTTGCAAAGTAATGTGCATATCAAATAAGAGCCTGTATATACAGACTGACGGTGACCAGACCATGTATGAAAATAGAACTCTGACGAGCAGCCTCTGCAGCAACCAGTTCAAGACGCCAAACAAACCACATGACTTTTGCAGTAATTGCATGGCCCAA
Organism: Cebus imitator; assembly: GCF_001604975.1. Lineage (NCBI taxonomy): Eukaryota > Metazoa > Chordata > Mammalia > Primates > Cebidae > Cebus > Cebus imitator. Next base: position 5,148,996 of record NW_016107403.1, read on the forward strand.
AAGGGTCAAGACTTGCTCAACAACTGCCAGATTCCCTAATTTTTTCTCGGTTCCCCAACTCAGAACAACTGACAGAATGCCAAATATATTTCCCAAACCAATCGTACACGATGCCACGTTTCTAGCTAGCACACCTCCAGCTTTTCCATGCCAACAACCTCTAATCTTAAAGAAGACTGTAGGCACACTTGCAGTCTTCCTTTTCTTTTTATTTATTTATTTATTTGCTATAAAGCTTTGCCATTTCCTGTCCTGTCTTTTATTCTCCACCAAATGCAAAGCTTTTTTTTTTTTCTTTGAAGTAATTTGAACAGGTTTAATACGTAAGTCATATAAAATAGTATAATTTCTGACAAAAGTTTAGAGTTAGCCATTAAGCTGTCTCCTACTCTCCCCTAATCTTCTGACTTTAACTTCTGCTTTTCGCAACACAGCATAAGTATTTCAGGCGAACTGGTTGATATTTCCTGACCTCTGAACACTGGGACATGGCTTTCCTCCTGCCATGACTTTGTACATTCCAGCCAGCAGACCAAGGTCTCCTGAAGCTCCTTGATCCTGACATGGAATCCAGGACACTTGCAGGACAGCTTCTTTTACTATTTCTGTTTCCCCTGACTAGTCTTCCTCTTTGAGCTTTTGAGGTTCTCTCTTTGGAATCTTTTGTCGGCCTATACCCTCTTGTCTGACTATTTAATCAAGGTCCATAGCTTTGAGCACTACTTCTCTATGTCCATCTGCCAAGTCTTTCTCCTAAGCTCTCTGACTGCATTTCCAATTGCGGCAATGTTTTGGTAATGCAAATGGAGCATGTCCAAAGTTGAACTTCCTCCATTTCCCAAGCCAAACTAGATCCCCAAATCTCTATTCTTCTATTTTTGTTAATAATACTATGAAATCTCCCAGTTTATTCTTCATACACAGAAAATATAATGATCTTTTAAATTCATCCTGCTTAAAATGGTTTCCCATCAGTTAGGAATAAAACCCAAACTTCCAAATCCAATTGTGATATGACTTATTATTTTAAAAGACAGAGACAGGGTTTTCACTTTGTTGCTAGGCTGGTCTCAAACTCCTGGGCTCAAGTGATCCTTCCACCTCAGCCTCCCATGTGGCTGGGACTACTGACACATACCACAGGTCCCGGCTCAGGAGCATGTCTTATATCATCTTCTAATCTGTATAAAGTATAGTAAATGCCAGGTCGATATGAAAAGGTGGAAGGTTCTGACACTATGTTACTCTAAGTATTAGACGTTATAAACTTAAGCACTGGCTATTGCACAGGACAGTGCACTGGACTTCAGGCCCCATTTTAGTTGGCCAGAAGAACACTCATGTGCCTTCTTAGGTTTGAATAGATTTTAAGAGTGTGTGTGTGAGAAAGAGATTAACTTCTCAAAGACACCCTACGACATCAATAGGTGAGAAAACCAAACTCAATGACATGAGCATATCTAAAACCAAACTATCTGGCTGCTATTAAGGACAAGTGCATATTGCCTGATTCTGTTATGCCCTAAAGAAGTACATAGTGTGTTTCCCAAAGAACAAGTTCTCGTGAGGAAACCAATATCAAGCTCATGGAAATGTGAGACATATTAAGTTTCACCAACTTATGAATTTAATTAGCTCTTTCAGCCTGCCTGATAGAGCAGGGGATCTGTATGATATTTTACTGCTGTTATGGCCCTCATCACATTGCTCTGTAATCATCAGATGTCCTTCAGGCTCTCCTTGGTGTTACAGACCACAATGTGTTGAGTTTTTCTTTTGTATCCTGAATCTTAACACACTTTGCAGCACATTGCAGACAGACAAACTATAAATGTTTGCTGAATTACTGTGGAAATTTTGTGAGGAATTCAAGAGGTTTGAGAGAGAGGGCTCTTTTGGCACAAGGTACCTGTGAAAATCAGGTCACCTAACCTATCTAAGACAGAAGAGTTCCCCTGACCCCCTCATGGGACTTGTGACAGGAGTGGCTCATTTACCTGGCTGCCATGCTCAAACCCCTTGTGGGAAGGGGAGCATGCAAATGAATGGGTGCAGGAGCCAGGGTGAATGCATTTGAGTGCTGGTAAAAACAAACCCCATACTGGCCTGCAGCAGAATCTGGGGGTTACCCACAATCTCTGGAACCCCAGAGGGCATGTGTTACAGACAATGCTCTTTTAGCATTTGCCATCCACAGACAGCTAAGTGTTAAACCAGCTCAGTGGAGAGTCAGGGTGACAGCCTTTTATGCCCTGCCCTCTTGGTACCCAGGTTCTTGTCTGGCATCCAGGAAGAATTGGGTCACATGGAGCTGAAGGATAATGAAGGCAGAGATTTTACTGAGTGGCGGAGGTGGCTCTCAGTGGGTTGAGGAGCTGGAAAAGGGATGAAGTGGGAAGATAATCTTCTGGAGTTTGGCAGTACCCAGCTGAACTCCTCTTTGACCATAGTCTCCAGTGTCCAGCTGCATCTTCTCTTCTCGATATTCACACATTTTCTTCTCTCCTCTCCTATGACATGCCACTCTCTTCCTTTGCCAATGGAGCTTGGGGTTTTTGTGGGCACAGAATAGGGGGCACAATGGGCCAAAAGACAACATTCGAGCAGGAAAATGGTGATATTACATTCTCATTGAGGGCCATGAGTCCAGGCTTGAGGGTAGAACTCTTGTAGGGACCCCACACTTTCCTACCTAGTATTTTCCTGCCTTCAGTCCATATCAGTCCTGTTGTACAATGAGGGAATTGCCCTAGATCAGTGCTTCTCAATATTTTTGTTACATTATTATTCCCTAAAAAGTCACTCTGCTAGAAAATTCTATCACACTTATATTACAAATAGGTTTATGGAATGTATTAACCTGTGTTTTATAAGATTTCCTTCATCCCCTGTCTGATTTCTTAAATTTCACCAATTATCACAAATTGTACTTTAGCCTTCAGGGAGGTGAGGAGCCTTATGAAATGAAGTCCATAATTCTGACTGTAAAAACTATAGGGTCAGGACAGACATGCTTATTCTGATTATACGTAATCAGTTTCCTCCTATTCTAAGAACATTGCCTTTGGATCAGGGAGCAGGTAGAAGTCTCATGGTACTGCTTTCTGTTTCATACTATTTATCTCCCAAGGGGCCCCCATGCTTCTAGGCCTCACACAGAAATATTGTACAATAAAGGAGAAGCTGCCACTCATGAATCAAGTCCTGGAGTGAGCAAGCCAAAGCCTCTGACTGTGAACTCCTCAACAGAAACTCTAATATCACACATTTAATCTGAACATTCTGATTTTTTTCCTAACTATTTAAGTCTCTTGGCTTAAAATAAAGGAACAACGATGAGTTTGTGTCCTTTGTGGGGACATGGATGAACCTGGAAACCATCATTCTCAGCAAACTGACAGAGGAGCAGAAGATCAAACACCGCATGTTCTCACTCATAGGCGGGTGTTGAACGA